>NW_011352893.1:82456-112782 GCF_000735185.1 Notothenia coriiceps
GAGAGAAAGCAGCGCTGTCTGCCTTAGTTGCAATACTGCAGTTATGTCAATTTAGCCGCTATAAATGTTTTATGTAAACTTATTGTCCAGTGTGTCCATGGTTTTGAGTCTGTGTGTGGTGTTGAGCGCAAGACGACGTCTGCTTTTTGCAGTACAGTGACTAAAGAGTATGCACGTTAGAGCATACCGGTTATATTCTGGTGGTAACATTGGGTATCAACTGCCCTTTATTTAATGTTATATTTGAGTTGTAGTCTTTTATAATGGACCAAGAAGGTCATTAAATAAAGCTGATGAGGGATGTATTGATGTGGACCTGCTCTGCCCGTTTTGTGAGTGCACATGCACGCTTGCGCACTTGTTGTGGCATTGTTTGGATGACTAATTAAAAATAGTGTCCCCCCCAGTAAAAAATCCCCACTACACAGCACTGGTTTTCCCTATAAGTACAACAAATATTTTTTGGACGGACACATATAATTTACAGTTAACGGTTATATTTTTGTGTTTTTTTTACCATGTTCACATCTGAATTCTCTATTAAAATAAAAACATCTATATTGATTCCTGACTTCTTCCTACATCCCCAAACTCACAGGTTTATCATTCACGTTGGAGAAAAAAGATTATTAATTTAGACGTTTTAGAAAGGGAAGAATATGGTATTTGTTCTGGGCAAGTCAATTGTTCGAGCCAGAAACCTGAAAAACAGGCCTTGGGCGCTAATAACACGTGTCTGTGTCGCACGAAAAAAAGGGGAAGCGTCGTGTTGGTGGAACACGAATCAATAGGATTAAGATGTCTGTGACTATAACCACGAAATGCCGTGAGAACTGGGTTGATATGTTTTCTAATAGTTTTTGACTGATTATTTATGATATAAATAATAAGCAATTGTATGCATACACAGCTTACAGGTTAAGTGAGAACTGGATAATTCTTGAAGAACAATGACTTCCACATTGGACCATATTCAAATAGGGAGCCAGGATAAGAGGACCTATGTCCTGGTTAACATCTTAATGAGACTAATTGATCTGCTATTGAAGAGGCACGTTCCTCTGAGCATCATGAGACAGCCCCGGCTCCAATCAGACAGCCATGTGTTATCAAACTGGGGAAGTCAATTAAGTGGAGAGAAGAGAGAGAGAAAGAGAAGAGCGAGAGATGGGAGTGTGGGGTCGGGGTGGGGGAGCGGGGATGGCAGAGGGACTGGCTCCAAGCTGTCAGCAGACTGGTTCTCACAGAGGGAAGTAGTAGGTTACAGAGATTTAGTTCAGGCTACAGACATACAGGAGTCAATGTTTCAGTGCTTGATGATGGAATATGCACTGCAATGTAACCTTGCCTCTGCTAGTTCATTACGTAAGAATAAACGGTATCCCAACTCCACTGCTCAAAACATGCTAGTTTGTTATACTATGCTAGTCTCTGACCGCCCGTCAATAGCTAGCCTAACATGCACTCCCATAAGTGATGCCATTAGGCTCAAAAGTCCTTTTTTCTCAAAGACCTACATTGGGAAAAAAATATCTGTGGATTGGCAACGCGGTTTTTTATACAAATCAACTATTCAGTAGCACACCTGAATAGCCCTTATTTAAATTGGTCCTTAAGAATGAATCCCACCTCCACTGCTGTATCCAGTTCTTTGTAAACAGGGATGCTATAGTTTCTGACCAGCAATCAGTAGCTAGCTTAACGCTAGCCCCCGTAAGAGGTGCCATTGGGCCCAAAAGTACTTTTACTCAGCCACACACTGGGAAAGAGACCTCTTTTTTTTAGATAAATCAACCATTCAGTACTGCATTTGAACAGCCCTTAATTAAAAAAAACCTACAAGTTGTAAATTGCTCTGAGATCCAAATCCAGAGTCATTTTTATACTGTTTCTAAAGTGAATGAGCCCAATAAGGAAATGCTGGGAGGTGGGGTTAAATAACAATGCAATCAACTTTCAATGCAATGAGTGGGATCCCACCTTTAATGCTGTATCCAGTTATTTGTAAACAGGTATGCTATTTTCTGACCGACTGTCAATAGCTAGCTTAGCTTGAGCCTCTAGAAGTGCTGTTTTCACATTCCCTCCAAATAAAACCAGAGGGAGAAAGTTAACACACAACAGCTAAGTAAGATAACTGTTGTGATGCTTCGCTTCGATGTTTGATAGACTAGCTAGCTTAACTGTTAGGGTTATCAAGCTTTAACGCTAACGCACAGTAAACGTATGAAGGCATCAATAGTTATAATCAAAACAAGGTGTTTTTATAATTACAAATTGCTCCAAAATGCTTAATTTGTATATAAAGAACACTAAGAAGAATGATCTTAATTTGTACTACGTCCACAATATTTGCAGGTCTGAACATACATAGTAGAGACAACTAGTTTGAACTGTTGAGAGGTTGATGACAATATTCACTGCTTACATAACCACAAGCTTTCCTTCCAAAACCCAACTTCCTCCTGTCCCTGTGATCTTACCCTCTAGGGATCAACCACACTGATGTATGTTCATGTTTTTGTGAAGAAATCTGTCTTCACATCAGATTTACAGTAGCTGCATCATGTCAGCAGTGAATGAAGCAAAGGGCCACACACTCATGTTTTGCTGGGCTTATGCTCTCCAGTCTTATGGAAAAGTTGATCCCATAAAACTTTGTTAATTGTTTTCACAAACACAGCACACATCTACTGTATGGGTTTTAATTAAGTATGTTGTGGCTGTATAGTTAACTACATCTGTTGCAACCAAAGGCTTGATGTTGACAAGAGAACTTTCCGGTTTGAAACACCGCTCCTATTTTCAGCTCCACTTTCATGAGGCTTTAGGTTGAATCATTCAAATCTCTTTACTATCTCATCACACAAGCCTGACTTCCTGACAGCTGGCCCGCAACATATATCAAGAATATGTTTTGTGTTTCAGATTTAGTTTGAAAAACAGAAAAAAGAGAGTTTCCGACAGCATGTCTGAGCTGACAAAGGAAAGAAAAGTGCCACGTACGAAAAACTCAAAGATCAGCAACACGAAGTCTAATGAAAAGGATGTAATGGGACGTCTCATGCTGTGTTATGGACAAGTGCACGGAAAGTGAGCTTTGGCTATTGAAAATAAATCATGTATTGTACAGATTACCAAGAAATGCTGACCCGAATCAGCCTTAACATGCATGTTTGCCTCATTGTTAGATATATTTGATGTATCCCATGTATTCACAGACATCCTTTGTAACTTTAATCTGTTATCCTCTCTCGTTGGAGCATTGGGGTCTTCTCTAAGGGGTGAAGATTACCCTTAATGTGTATTCTAAATGCACTTGTAATTGCATTAGTGATCATTTTAGATACAGCGACTAAATAGCTCTTTTCACCAAGAGGATGTAATAAATATTGAAAGGACGCACCGGGGCTTTATCCACCATTTTACTTAATTGCTTCAGACCGTGTGACAATGGCGAGTTACTGGACTGTGGCGGACGAGCGTTTCACCACAAGACAAAAAGAGGATGTATCTACTATCCCAGCCGCGTGGAGGTCGTCGACCTACGACAAGCGGAGGGTCCGGAGACATTAGAGATCATGTGCAATTTAATCTTCGTACAAAATAAAAGGGAAGAGGATGGACAGGGAGGCAGCGCCACAAAAGGGGCCAGAAGAATGGAGGGCCGTCTCGGACAGGCCCGTCCCCGAAGGATCCTGGGCGTTTTCTTCTCAAGCCACTCAAAGCCATAGCGCTGTGCCTGATTCCACTCACTCCTCTGACACTTGTATTAATGGCATTTTGGCCCGGGACTGTAGATGCTGAAAAGCGATTGTGCAGAAGCAGCTGTGTCTCTCTCTCTCATACTTTACCAGTGTCTCTTTTACTGACTACTCCATGCTTTCTTAGCCTTTTCTCTGTCCGACCCCCCTCAATGCACACACACACACCTCCTCTATTCTCTATCCATTCGTTCAGTCATTACTGGTCAGTGTCAGCACTTGAAAACTGTTGTGCTTGCCGAGCTGGTGTCATCACAAGTGGAATTAACCATTTTCCCTGTGCCTGATTGCAAGAAGCCCGACTCATTCCAGCACTCCTATACACTCCATCAAGATCCACTGACAGAGAGAAAGCCCACTGGCTTCTATTAAAAGCATGATATAACAGTAAATGTTTGAATCTGTGTGGGGGCTCGCAGCTCGGATGGCAAAAACACAACAAATCAAGGATCAAAAAGAGGATGTTATATCCAGATTTGCAAGGTTACTCTAAGAATGTGTTCCGATACAAGTACTAATTACCTTGTTAACATGTAAACTCAAATCTATTCCAAGTATCACAATATTAAATGGGCCTTACTATGCTATTACTATTCCCTTTCTTGTAGTGCGTTATATAGGCTTTTGTGCATGTAAATGGTCTGCAAAAACTAAAATCCCAAAGTTTCCAACAGAGGGAGTTTATCTCGCACACACTCCCCCCTGCCTGAAACGCCTCCATTGGACTCTGTTTTCTTCTGTCACATAATGACATCATCACTATGTATTTTTGATCTTCATGCTTTGCAGAGATTTGCAATATGCCGCGATGTTGTTCACGTTTCCATTCAGTGAAAGCATTTCTTTCAACCACGATAGAGGCCATTGCGTGAGGTTTTAAAATGTTTAAATGAAATGTTCTAATGTATTTTTTAAATACTGCTCTTATTTTATGTCATAAAGTTCTTTTTTTTCCTGTAACCAACTACAGTACATTACAGAATACCTTTCCATATTTGTCCTTACTTCTGAAGCCTGGTTATATGTAAATAAATTTAAAAGATTGCAATTTCATAGGCCCACTGAATAATGCTTCAATAATTCCTGTAGATAAATTATGACTGAGGAGCAAAGCTTTATTGTTAATCCCAGTCAGGCACAGTTAAATAACATGTCATCAGTCATCCACAGGTACCGGTGAGAGAGGTCAGACACAGGGGCATAATGCCAATGATAGCATCTACCAGATTTGTCTTGATCTGAAGGGATAACATGCAAAAATATCCACCTTAAATACACACAGCTTACTATGTAAGATGATGAATGTAATTCCTTGCAACAAAAAAAAAAATCATAATCGGGGTGGGATTAAAATCGTAATATCTCGTATTTAGGACTTCCGTGGGAGTAATCTGTTTGTCTGATCTGCCTGGTACATTTCTTGAGACGTTTTGCAGACGATCATGAAATTTAATACCAATACAAATCTGCTTTTATTTTTACAAATGTTATCCCAGGAGATTACAAGATTTGCAAAGATCAGATCTGACCCTTTACTACGGTTGTATGTGGCCTCAATGTAAAAGTCAAAACGAGAACTTTAAATAATCATTACCACCCGGATCAGCTTTTTTTTTCTTCATTCTTTTTTTCACATCAAGTGCTTCGGGATAGATGTAACGCTCATATAGTCCGACGTAAGAGAAAAAAAACAAGAATACAAGGGTCTCTCAGTTAATGTATCATCATCTGAGTGGGTTTGGATTGGAGTTATTAGAGTATTTCACTTCATTGCATGACCTCCTGTTCCTCCTCAGATCATGAATCCTATTCATTACCCAGTCCTTCTGGAGTGCCCGCCTTTATAATATTACTCAATTTATATTCTGAAGCGGGCTCCTGGGAGAGCGATCAGCGCTCCGAAACAGCGACCCCCCTATAACCCAATCACAATATTTAAAGGGCAGCAAAGAGCTTTTTAATGCGCGTCGTAGATAACCATTTAAAGTGGATTGCTTTGGTTTAATATGACCTTAACAGGCTGGCAGTCACATGTGAAGAATGAATAAGCTAATAGGAGAGACGACAGGGAGAAAGAATGAAATCAAAAAGCAGAATATGAGAGATTTGTTTCAATGCAAGCCGGCCTCTTGACGGGCTGCTGAGAGGAGCATGATAGAGAATCACAAGCATGTGAATGAAACAGGACAGGCGATGAATGAAGCTACTGCTTGCATTTCTCTTTCCCCCTTTTCCCAGAGTATGAACTGCTTTATCATGATAAAAGACAAGACAGGTGTAAATGACACATTTACATTCTCCCATCAAAGAGAAACTTGACTCAATCTGGATGAAAGCAGCTGAGGATACTGGGTTTTCTCTGTGTTTCCTGCAGGGGGGAGGAGGCAGCTAAAGGATGATATAGTGGAGACATGCAATGTTTGTTTGGATACATCATGAAACATATCATTGCTGGGAAGCAATATGCTTTATTTTTTCCACACGTCTCTGTGAAGACATTTAATCTAATGTGTATGCGATAAATCATTTTATTTTGTTAGAATTCAACTGACAAGGACAATGGAAATGTCATTTCTTCCTTGTTAAATACTGAGGGAATTTAAGGTCTAGAACCTTTTATTTTATATGTATGCAGTGGTGGACGGTTACACATACTCAAGTACTTTTATACTTTTATTTTAATGTTTAATGTTCTGCTTTATGCTTCTATCTCATTACATTTCAGAGGGAAATATAATACTTTTTACTTCATTGAATGATCAGTATGCAATATGAAGAATCATTATATATTAAACTATAAAACATCATAGCATGTACACACATTTGAAAATATCAGTTTTGTAATGAAGTCTTTTTATGTTCTACCTCTTCTTTGAAACATCTGAATGCTTGAATGCTGCATCTATCTCTTTCTATACTAATCTTCTGACCACAGAAGGAAAACAAATACGAAAAGAAAATATTCTGCCAAAATATATTTTTGGGGAAATATCGTTCTCATTCTCAGGTTGATACTTGAAGTCAATAAAGCAGGGGTGTCCAAACTTTTTTCACCGAAAAATTTACGAAGGGCTGGGCCACTCACTAGAGGTATATTGCCTCATAAGTTCAATCATAAGTTAGCAAAATCAATCAAATGTAGGTAAATTATGCTTGTGAGTGTTGGCAGCTCGTCCCTTAAAACAGGAGCCTCAGATTGATTATAATAAGAGGAAATAGGAAGGGTGTGTTTTAAGCTTGTTATGTAAATAAGTAATTGGGCTTTTTTCTTATCAACTAAGAAATGTTTCCAACTTTCATTGACTGAATTTATTTAAAAAGTGGTCTTATTAACACACGAATACTACTTTTTTACATTTATATTTAAGAAGTAGAATATAAGAAAAGCACAAGTTTAATTTGTGGGCCATATTCCATTATACTTTTAGAATTTGCTGAGGGCCGATTCAAAATGGCACGCGGGCCACATTTGGCCCACGGGCCGTAGTGTAATAAAGCCCATACAAAGCCCATACAAACAGGTTTGATTGTCTTACGTATGGTACACACGGTTCCGTCGCGTTGAAGCTTGCCGGTGGGCGTGTCTCGCGCGACCAACAACCAATCATATTAATCTCTCGCCCCGGAAACACAAGCACGTGGTTTGATTGGCTAGAGCTTGTACTGGCATATGATTTGATTGGCTGGCGCTTCCGTCGACGCTTGAAAAGTTTAACTTTCTCAATTTTCAGCGCGAGCAACGGAGGCAAAGCGAAGCAACGGAACCACAATGCAGTTCGGCAAAGCGTGACGTCACCCCATTCAAAGTGAATGGGAAGTGTCTCCGTTGAAGCACGCAACGGAACCGTGTGTAGGGTACATTACTTCCCAGTTGTAGATACTCCAGGTATGTGCGAATTGTCGGGATCCTATTTTTTTTCAGTTTATCTGAACAGTTCCTGTTTTATTTTGAAGTTGTCTAAATCGGTGTCAAGTCTGTTTTTGCTTCTTGTGTTTGTGTGTTTTCCAGCTTTCCTGAGTGTCAGTTCTGGCTTAATTAGTTTCGCCTGTTCCCCATCAGCCCACCAACCAACTGACCTGCTGCACACCTGCACTTAATCCCCTCATTAGTTCACATTCTATTTAAGTTATGCTTTTCCCGTTAGTCATTGTCAGATTGTTCTATGTCTTTTACTGTCTACTGAATGAGACAGGGAAGGAAAAGTCATTATTTCCCTTTAAGAATCAGACTGTTTGACATGTTTTGCAATATAAAAAGAAACAAAGGCTGTATCCACACCCAAACTTGTAGCCAAGCTTCTGAATCAGCTTTAGCTATATTCCCACTGTTTTCCGGTGATTAGTACTGGGTTTATTACAGATACCTAAATGGAAGTAGCTGAAATTAATCATAAATTAGATAAAAATATTTGATAAGCAATCAATATTTTTTGATAATAACAAATAACCTGATTAAACAGGTTATTTAAATACATTTTCTTCAAGTTTATTCATGTGAAACCCCAAATTTAAGCTCAAACTGCATCTATAGTCCAGCTAACCTAGCTTAGCATAGTAGTAGTAACTTATTTTAGTGCACTCTTTTAGTCTGACACTCAGTATCTGACTCTCATGGGATTTATTGGTTTGATTAATCAACCTTTGGGTCCCATATTTAAATATTATTAAGTGCAGTTGAATTACTTGAACCTGCTTATCAGTCCAAATGGACACAGAAGATGACAAAGAAACACATTCAAACTGCACCCTTAAAAGTAAAGTCTGTGACAATAATTTATAATCTGGCGTAATATTACGTTTCTACTATTCTTATTCGGTTTAGAGACTTAGGACCTTTTTTTCTTGATTTCACCGTAGTATCTGCCTCCCTAATAAGCCAGATACTTAAAGTTTGTGCTACTTATTTTTATGTTATTATTGGCACTGGGGTCATATTTATCTGTGTTTGATCTCTGCATGGTGCCGACTCAGCATTGCTGAAGGCAGATGCAGATCATCTAGATGAACTCTCATGTCCTTGACATTAATCACAGTCCATAACCAAAGGCATCATTTCATCTTAAATCTGGCTGAACAGAGTATTTCCAGCCATATGAAAATGAGTGTTCTGCCCACCGCCTCTTTCATTAGAATAAAGCACACAGACCCCTCTGAAATTGACAGGCATCAACATTGACAAGCACGAGGAAAATTAAGAATGCATGTAATTTATCGATATCCGCTCAGATCTGAACTTTTTTTATTTATCTGATGTGCTTTGTCATTACGGGAGGAGATCTGCTACACAAGACAATCTGAATGATTGAATGTGTTGTGCTAAGAGGGGGGAATTAAAGGCAAAATAAATGACCTTGGTGATCAAACAAAAAAAAGAGCCAGTTCATAAAAGCTATTTGCATTGGCCTGATTGATATCTCGAAATGGATTGTAATGTCAGTTGCTGGTCAAAACTTGTGATTAAGAATTTAGTGCTTAGTCAATTCCCCTCTCTTTTTTTTCAAAGATTTTAATTAGTAAATGAACTGCTCTTATGGACGAATGATTGATGCCCTGAATAAGCATTTCCCTTCAATGTGAGTGAATGAGTGTGAGCGCTGTGCGTATGTAAGCATGTGAATGATGCAGATGATATATAACGATCATCTGAAAAAAACAGCAGCCAAATGAGAAACAACCATTACATTAGTGTTCCAGGATGTGATATAGAGGGAAGGGTCTCTGTGTCTAACCATTATTAAATTATAATTGGACGTATTATGTACTGCTAGCTTGTCAAAATATTGCCATTTGATTTAAGTGATTGCAGAAGTGCCTTTAGCTGCTGTCAAAATGCATTTAAATCCTTAAATATGTGCTTATTTAAGTACATTTATTGAATTTGTTACCACAGGAAGTAGATTAATACACATTAGAACAAAGAATATTAGACATTCATCTTCTATTTCTGACTTAATATGCAGGTTTTATTTCAAACGGCTTTTTATAAATCCTATTTCAATTGGCTTGAGGTAGAAAATAAGTAAAATGGAGGTTCTTTTTCCCTTTTTGTCCGTTTTGGAGCATTGAATTTGCAACCCATGCTTTTCCTGAATGCTGATTGTACATTGGATCAGTGCTTATAGGGATTGATACCCTCATAGTGGGATCCTATTGGTAGCAGAAGAGCCTGTATAAATCATCCACCAGGCGCTGATATACAAACTGCATGATAAATGCGAAGTGACCTAATGATGAAAACAATTATTTGGGCTTTTAACTTTTTTTTTCTCCCATTTTATCTCCGTGCAAAATGGAGCCATTTTGGCGACAGAAATGGTGACAAATAATGGTAAGAGGCCGTGAAACGCTGCCGTTCACACTTTCCCAGATTAACGTCATTTGTATCAGTTTAGCGCCGGAGGGGCCAAACCACATGATGAAGGGGATCTGAATTGACCTTTTGCGGATAAAAACTGAGTGAGGAGAGTGAAGAAAGAAGCAAAGGAGAATGTGGGATGTTAGTGGATATAAGGATGTGTTTGTCATGTTGGGGTAGGAATGGAGGGAGGGAGGGAGGGACGATTGTAGGGTCAAAGGTGGATCTGAAGCAACAGAAACAGGGGAGCGTTACATTTCCTCTGGCCACCCTTAAATAATGTCCGCAGGCCCAAGTTATTAACCTCTTTAAAGCCCACTGAGTGGAGTAGCGCGAGCCTCCAGTCAGGCCTGGTCGCGGTCAGAGGGACAGATAGTAGAGATAATGGGAGTGGAGGAACAATGTGCTGGTGTATCTGGGGATGGAGGAAAAGAGGGAACAGCACCAAATAAAAAGAGGATAATCCCAGGCACAGATAATCAATGGGGAGATGAAGAGAGGAGAATGAGAAATGCAGTTGAATTTTCTGCCTTACTTTTTTTTTGTTTATGATGTGTTATTGCCTGCCCCGCGCGGTGTCTGGGGGTGGGTTGCGTGCTTCTCTGAGGGGTGCTGTGGAGGCTAAGGATGCTGGTTCACGGAGGGTTCACCCATTACCAGGGCCCTGCAGCCAGCTGGGGGGCTAACCAGGATGATCAGCGCAAGCCACTGCCTGCACAGGCCCCAATGATTTTCACATCAAGCCGCCTGATGTACAGCTCCACCGTCTACCAATCGCTCTCCCATATCGATCCCCCCTTAAATGAGCCTTCCCCGCTTTGTACCATGAGCAATAATTAAAAAAGCAGCACATTGATTTTAACTAATATTATGAGAGATCAGGATGTGCACATGCTTACAAAACAGCTAAAGCGCTTCGGCTGCAATCGGCAGCAGAAAAACAAAGCAGTGCGGAAAGAGAGAAAAGGGAAAGGGGCGGGGGGAGGGTTGATTAAATTCAAGGTAACAAAAGGATGCAAACATACAAAAATCACTGCAAAAGTGTTTAGTTTGGGTTGTAAAACACATGCAAGGCTGCGACTGTTACACTCTTTTGGAAGTGATGCAGCATGAGGGTGCTTGCAAATACAGAGTGCAGCATTGTTATCAGTTATCAGAGAGGAAAATGGTTATGAATGAAGGATTTCTGAAAAAATAATTGCATACTTGTGCAGATATTTAAAATGATTGTATTCATTCGAAATGTGAAACAATACATATACTGTAAATCAGTGCAGATTGTTATATCATTTATTTAACGTCGCCTGTCATTTCAAACAATTTATCTCCGAAATGTCAACTTTGGAGAAACTAAGAAAAATTGCCCTGTTCTTAGTTTTGTGACAATGTATTGTTTGGACAAACCAATGGGTTTCTAAATGCAGACGTGTATGGGAATTTAACTCCTCAGTCATTATGGATTGGGAATAGCAAAAATTCATTAAAAAAAGCATTAAACAAATGTCTATGCATGACCACACATCACATGTTGAATTACAGTAGCAGGGCTACACTCCGGCCTTTACCAACTGTGTGTAGCATCAGAAAACTCACTACACTAATCGGGGTATAATCAGACTTACCTTCTCCCTCCTCAATGACACTTTGAAAGAAACTAAAGAGACATAAAAGGCCCTCACCAGAGCCCCCCTGCCCTCTGTTTCACTGTGCTTCTGTGAATACCTCTGAAAATGTAAATGAGTGCCTCGAACGCAGAGGCTCGACATATGCTGTGACACTGCGGACGCTTTAATGTGATAAGTTAGTGTCACACGTGGGAGGGGGCGGGACTCCCCGGCTGCTGAGGTTGATGGTAGCCCCCAGTGGACACTCTGCTGTACTTGGCCATTGTGGCTCTAAACATTGGTAGCGAGGGCCATTAAAGGCCCCTATAAAGTGACCAAGGCCCCAGGTCCCTACCCCCCCCAAGCTCTGCAGTACCTTACACTTATGCGGCACACAGGCATCCCATAATCCTCGGCATATGGCCCGTGAGTGTCGACAGGCATGAAATTACATCAAGGGCATTTTTTGATAACTGTCGATACTCTCACAAAGACGGTCAGCCTTATTGACGCCAAAGTCAAGGGCTGCTGTGTGTGTGTGTGTGTGTGTGTGTGTGTGTGTGTGTGTGTGTGTGTGTGTGTGTGTGTGTGTGTTGCGCGCGTACACACACACATAGGGGGAGTTGTCTGGGCGTGATGAGGGGCCCGCAATGTCAGACAGATGCCAGTGAGAACGGATCCAAAGGGAGCCTGATCTTTATTGATATGAGTAAATTGATATTGATAAGGATTTGAATTGCTATGGATTGTGTTAAGCAGCAGTATAATAGAGAAGTCCTCAGAAAGGATTGCGGTCAGAGTGGCTTTATTAGTGTAAAGTTTTTGATGTTTTAAATGTAATTTATTCTAATCTGATGCTTAATTATGATTTCTTGATTTGTACTTCTTTTTGTTGAATGAGGTCGTACATTGAAGAGTTTTGATGTCAAACTCATCAGAATACATTACTTTTTGCGATTCCACTTATGTTTGTATGACGGACTAATCCTTTACACAATATCCATCCTGTAAAAAACATGTATCTCCAAAAAACAGCTTTGTTTTCAGGGTGTTAAATGCGTCATTTCATTTAAGAAGTACACAAACAAAAAGCTTGATTCTTCAGTTAAAAAAAGAAGAAGAAATCACCAAATATAGAGATACATGCTTTTACTGGACAGAACCATATATGCAAACAAATTAAAAGGACACATTTATTAAACTTTTTCTTATTTTTTTATATTTCTAAATCAAATTATTGCAACAATGTGATGGACATTCCCCTTATTTGGTAATGCCGCAATTATACATAATATTTGGATGACCGCAGTGGGAATAATCATATGTTCTACAATAAGGGTAAAATCCATCATCATGTCACTCCACAGAAAGACCTCTCTGTGACTGAAGGACAAGTATTGCAGCGGACCTGACACGGAGGAATATGCATATATGCAATTATAGTATACTATACTGCCACCTAGTGATCGTTGAATATGTGAATATTATAGTGTGGCTGGTGCATATTATCCTGCTATGTGAACACAAAAAATAGCTCACTCATATCTGAGTTTGGCATTCAATTCTCCTGTCATTAAGTTACATTTAAATTAAAATGTTGATATTTTGTTTTGTTTTTTATTGTATTTAGAGATTATTTTATGTTGTATTTTTTTAGGATTACACTGCTCAAATTATAAAGATCATCAAAACCAATTATGAATTTCAGATACAAAAAATGGGTAAAAGCCTCACATTTTGTATTTGTTTTACTCATAGCCATGCTATTGATCACAGATTTAATAATCAATACTGAAGAGGCAACATGCATTATGTAAACCAGAGGCAATGTAAATGTCCTCAAAGATGATTCCCACGGGAAAGATGTATTTGAATGGGAGACATCTATAATGACTGAAATAGGATGGCCACATTTCAGCTCAAATATAATCTCATTATTGGCTGTAAAAGTAAGAACAGACCTCAATTCAACTTCTAGGAGACATGCTGCTTATGTCTTTTCTGCCCTTAATTTCTCCCATAAAATAGTCTGGGCTGAACGGCAGACTAAATGCTTTGCCAAATGTTTGGTCCAGACAGACACAATCACTCTGTCTTTGACATGCAGTCGTAAACTTCTTAATTACAGCAGTTATTTTTCTTTCTTTCAACAAAATATATATCCTGTGTCTTAATATATACAAAAGTTAGGTGCTGTAGGTAAACATGACAAGAAAAAGGTGTGTTTAAATCTTTATTTTGACCAATTTATTACACTTTTTGCATGGTATTCTTCTAGTAAAGATTATATTTGTAATGGATATTGAAGCACTAAAACAGGCCTTTGTTAAATGTGGAACCCTACTAATTGTATTTGGAAAATGGGCAGACACACACACTTTCTGTACAGTAACATCTGTGTATTCATAGATTTAAGTGAAGGAAATACAAAACAAGCTTAAAAAGAATGCAACCAGATGTTTATCCTTTTGATTTAATGGAAGCGGAAATACATCAACAGATAAATACACATTATGCTTATCTCTGCGCTGTACAATACACGCATACATACGAAACACTGATGTCCTATGGGGGTCAGACCTATTTAGTGAATGAACAGCAGCGACGTCACTGGGACAGGACGACTCATTATTTGTGAATGAGCTCCTTCCTGTCCTGCCATACTGAAGCACTTTGAGCCAACCAACATCAAGCTAGGGAAATAAATAAGATACCTTTCTTTGATGTAAGAAACATTTCTCCCTATTTCTCTCTCTAACACTTTGTATATCAAATCCAAAGGGCATGGAGGTGACATTTCTGAACAATGTTGGGTTTTCAATGCTTCCCCAAAAATGACCAATTGTGTGTCCATTACTTTCCCTGTGTTATGGTTAGTTTTAAATATTGTAAAACTGCACGTTTCATCCATTGGGCTTCACCGGTGAGTTTGGGGTCAAATTGGGCAGTTATTTCTCCAAATTCCCCTCAATGGGCATGTATGATGCCAGGTTTGCACCAATTGAACAAGTATTTGTGCAGAACATTTGGTAGAAGGCGAATGTTGGAGATTGTGTCCCAAATGTTACCGCAATAAAAACAATGAATCATAAGAATCTCTTTATTTAGAGAACAACGTAAAAGGGGGGTGAGTAGTTGATAAATAAATGGTGGGTTAAGTATTCCTTTATGGAATACGCTGAAAGCGGTTGTAAAGACGGAAAAAAATAACAGAAGTTGAAATCCAGATCAGAACCCGATTCCTTGACTACGATGTAACACACTTAGCACAGTGGCTAACTGCTTCCTGGTCCAATTAGCTTCCATTACCAGCTGCTAGCATCCCTGTTACACTGTTGACACACATTTCCACAATAGCACACCCTCACTCATTCACTCAGTCTCTGTCACACACTCTGTTCCTGTTGTTCTTACCCACACACACGCACATCAGCATACGCACGCACATGCACAGCCTGTACTTTACAGATATCAGCTGTTATCCCCGTCTAGCATCAGTCCCCAGGCACTATGCTAACAGCCTCCTCTACAAGCCAATTTACAAGGATTCTGGTCATGTTTACATTAGCCCTCTCTCAGTGCATGAAAGGAGCAGGGCCGCGCCGCAGAATAGAAATGAGCAAATATGAATAATTCAATCCTCCTCCTGGCCATTAACATGTTTCCCTTGAATAAAGTGATAATAGGTTATCATCTGTGAAATGGAAATTTCATAACAGAGAGACGGTAAGAAGAGCGTCTCCGGTTACACCAGAGGAAATTAATTTCACAGCACATCTGCTCCACAAAGCCCCGGCCCTCCAACGCTAAGTATGAGAGAATGTAGTCGTTCGGCTCCGCTAGCTTTCTAATTAGATTAGCATGCTTATTTGAAGGCGGGAATCTTTAGTCTAGTCAAAGGAATTAGTGTTCCCCATTACACATACCTAATATTTATAATAATGAAATGACTTAGCCAATTAGGGAAGGTTAAAAATGCATTACTTCACCTTATTATATTAGCCAGATGGTACACTGAAAGGTCCATGTTGTGCTGTGCATCTGGATGAGGACCATGGTGGCCAATTCTACATAGCATGGTGTGGTAATAGCTGTGGAAGGGCAGTTTAGTCCTCACCTTTCTGTCTCACTGCCTTCCCCAGGAAGCAGCTTTGGCTTGAGGAGCAATCAAAAGTTTAATGAAAAAAGCCGGAGCTTTCTCCCTCCTTCTTTGTTGAGCGATAAAAAGCCTGAAACAAATCAATCTGGAAATTGAAAACTTCTGCGGTGAGGATAAGGAAGTGACAGCAGTGTAAACAGTTATGATTTTGATGGCTATCGTCATAAGGAGGCCAACAATGGTGTCGAGGGAGTGAAACCTCAAAGGGAGTGAAGGACTTTATCCCTTTAACTTTCCACCCCCCTCTTTCATCAATTTCTATCATTTTTTGTTTTGTTTCGTTTTGTTGTTTACTGGTGGACAGCTGTAAACGATAAGAGATTGAAGGCCAGTATCTGAAATGGGGATCAGCAATCCCTCAGGTGCGTGGCTATGAGCCTGAAAGCAGGAGACTTCAGAGCCTGCTGAGTGTGGAGGAACAGCAGCAGGAGGAGGAGGAGGAGGAGGAGGCGGCTAGGTAGGACCTGAGGACCTTTGCTTTTCCCCGTTGGCTACCTGCTGTTGGGTACCTGCTAGCAGACTCCAGTTCAAGCAGTTCAGTGTTCCAAGGAATAACACCAATACTGGATTGTTCTTGACTTCCAAATGTACAGTATGTCCAATGCATTTGATGTCCAGACAGGAAGTAGTGTGCCCTTTGTGTAGCAAGGCAAGAAGTAAGCAATTTAATTACATTTCCGTAGTGGTCAAACCTTGGAATTACAATAACCGGTTCATCACGTAACCGCATTGATTAGATCCAAAAACACTTTATCAGGATTTACAATGGGAAAGAAAGAATGATATTTTTGTGGGATGAATCAACTCCTTTTTTGAATCATTAGGTCCTAAATGTGTTTAAACGTAACCAAGTTAACCATAAACCTGGGCGTGACAAACTTCTGTTTATGTTAGCAAACCAAGATTGAGGAGTTGGGAGGAAAGGTTTAACATGTAAACCTTTCCTTTAAATAAATGTGTGCTTTCTCTTTGATTCCAATGGATGCAGAACATTGGAAGAGTAATATTTAACTAACTTGTGCCTGAGCAACTGAAAACCTCTAACACTGTATCTGGTTATCTTTAAATATACATTGGTTCGAATTATGAGCTTGGAGGTCTGGGTAGAGTTTCGGCGTGTACCCTGGCTTTCAGAAAAGGGAACCAGAGCTCGTATGCTGTCAAACATGTTTAATTAGGGTTAGGATTATTAACCATGACCAGGGTCTTTCCCTTACCTCAAAATCATAACTATGTTCTGGTTTATCTGACACTGTGTTTACAGCAAGTGTAGTTCTTTAAAACAGTTAACAACAGCCACTATGTCAAAAATATCACCAAATAGCAACAGATCATTTATTACAGCGCAGCCAGACAAGGGTCAGCTATTTATAATTGGGAGCTCCATCTCAATTCTTGGTGCGATTTTTCAACGCAGGGCGCAGTGAAGTTGGTAACCTTGCTGAGGAGTTCAAGACTGCAAGCCTGTCGCCTGCAGCTCATATATAGCGCAATATTTAAAACTAAGCTTTTATCATAAAATAAATATATATATATATATAATCACATTAAAGATTGAATAATATAAAAGCTCTGGCAGAAACTGAGAAACGCTTAAGATAATGTTTTCACTATCATCAATCCAAATTAAATAAATGTAAATAATAAAGAAAAAACTGTATTCAAAAATGGAAATACTAGGGTAGTAACGACTTGTTAACAAAGGAACAGTTGTTAATAAACCAATACAGTCAAATGCAGCACTTTTTAAGCCTTGGTAAGTTGTTTATGATGTATTTGTGAGTATAACCTACTAATTGTGGGTTTTGTTTGCTATCTGCAGTTCCCCATACTACACTGCCTCCGCACAGACCTTGTCAAGGTTAAACTCCGGCAGTTGACACATTGTTTTCCATTGCAATTCCCCACAACTCTTCCGTCTTGCTCCAGTCTTTTACAGATCAAGGCAGTTGTATTATAAGACACAGAATTAAGCCCACAGTGTCCTAAAGATATAGCCCAATTCACTGCTCTTAATTTCGCAATTCCATCACCCCGGTTCGGCAAAGCCCTGCTCCTCCATCAAAACCATTAAGGGCATTGAAGCCTGGAGTATCATCAACAATGACAGGTAAATATTTAGGCTGTCTCACTGGAGCAAGTAAGCCACCCAAGGTCAAACGGCTGCGTTAGTCCATTCCTGCTTAGCTACAATCGTCTTAAGGTCCCAGCAGAAACAATGTACACAAATCCAAAGCAGAGTAGAAGGCAGCTTTTGCATCAGTTTGCAATGTGCAACATTTCGACTCTACAAAGACCATGCATGATGAGATAATGTAACATTTAGAATATTTAGATAGACAAAGTATCTGCAGATGCACTTCCTCACTTTATATCAATCTCTGCATCGAAAACAGATTCCGCATCAAGGGACGAAACAATTGCATCTCAGAAAAAAAGGTCAAGTTAGCGTATTTGCCGCTCAAGAAATCATCGAATCTCCAACAACAACTGACTTCCAAATGTGTCATTTATCATACAATCTGTCATACTAAAGCAAACCTTTGGCAAAAAAAATCATAATTGGAGTTTTTATCTTTTTTCATTATTTCCTTCCACAACCTCTGTCAACAAAATCAAAATGCCTTTTTGAGTCCCGCAAAGGAAGTGCAGCTGAGGGCCGGGGCCGCGGTGGCCTCGGTGATAGGCTCCGCTGGATAAGAAGTAAGTGAGTCCTTTGCTTTTGTGTCAACAAGAGACTTTATGGCTTTGAAGTAATAAATCATAAAAACCTACTCTGTTCCTAAACATTTATAGATAAGCCAGTTAGGAATCAAATCAATTTGAGTTTCTGTACACAAGGTCCCAGTGTGGCCTGCAAACAGTTCGAGTATCAAAAGCATCTCGACGTGAAGCCACTGTAAATGGATTATTGCGGGGAGAGATGGGGGATGTCATCCTCCAAACCCTGCTATGGTATGACTGGCAGAAATCATAACGGGTCAAAATATCCCTAAGGACAAAAAAAAAAAATTCAATTTAATATAGCAACGGCTATCTCAAATCACCTTTGGGGCATTGCACTTTGTTGGAAATAACACTGAAAAAATGAATTCCAGGACCATTATAAAACAATTATTTCATGTTTTTATTATCATATTTTCTTTTGCGAGAATTACGAGAGCTATAAATTGTAAAGTTAAAGCTCAAAACTGCAAAGAAATATGCTTTTTCAGCATAACAAAATACTTTATCTGACGACAAAGCAAAAGTGGTTTTATTATCTTTTACTCAATCATTATTATTGCTAGCAAATAGTGTACTTTATCAGTATATGGCATTTTGTTTCCCTCGAGATATTCATTCCAAAATCATAAAAAGGCATTTATATGAGAAAAGACAAAACTCTGCAGCGCTCATTATCTCCAGCTGTCTGACTCATGTTTTACATTTCTCCCTAAAGGAAGTCATTAGTTTCACAAACTGTTAAATGGAGCAGTTGGTGCTCATCACAAACTTCAACTTAATTCATTTATATGATACAGTGATTAAGATTATAGAGGAAGAATACTTCTGGCACATATAAATAGTTTCTGACAAAAGCATTTAAATAAAGATTGAACATAAAAAAGAAGAGTGCTTTAGGCAAAATAACATTGGAAGCAGTTGTCTCGACCATGTTTAATATGTCACCTAAAGCTCCTGTATATTAACATTTTTATGTGCATTTTAATGTAGCTTTTGTGCATTTGTGAGCATGTGTGTGATACCCATTCAAACAGCCTTAAAGGATGTTGCTAGACATTTCAGCTGTAGTACACTGAGGAAGCTCTTGTACGTGTTGTACCACTGCCTGTGCTAATGACCAGGGGTACACCTAGCTACACTCAACTAGATTATACATTCCCTTTCCTGTTCTGTGTTAAATAGGTTTTTGTGCCTGTAAAGGGTTTGCAAAGGCTAACATTCAAAAGTTCCCTCCAGATAGTTGTTTTTCATACCGCCTGCAGGAACAATTATTAAAAAATTGGAACCTTCCAAAAGAAATTCAGTCGGTTTGTATAGCTGGGGTCTGGAGTTTATACAATTGCCCTCATATTCCCAACACCACGCTAAAACTTACACAGATGTGCATGTCAGTCTAACTATGAGAATTGCAGTGCAGGACTGTTTGAAATTAACTCATATTCCTTTACACTGTAAAGCTGGTCTTGTCCATTTGAATAAGGAATAATGGAAAGTGCCTCACACTGGATGTTTCATGTGCATATTGAAGAACAAAACTGCATCACGGGTCGTTTTTTGTTGCCTTGAGGATAATAAGAAAGGCAAGCTGACATTGAAGGACATATGCTGCGATCCAAACAGTCACAGGTTGGAATGGTGTCTTCACCCTTGCGTTGTTTTTCCTAGAAACATCATTTTTTAACATTTTGAGTAAACTTTGTGCAG
Source organism: Notothenia coriiceps (assembly GCF_000735185.1). NCBI lineage: Eukaryota > Metazoa > Chordata > Actinopteri > Perciformes > Nototheniidae > Notothenia > Notothenia coriiceps. The sequence goes on from NW_011352893.1 coordinate 102,770, forward strand.
AGGAGATAACTGTCAGAGTAACCAGCTACTTAACCCTTATGTTGTGTACGGGTCTCCCGTGGCCCGTTTCAAGTTAAAATTATATAATAACTACGCTCCGTTTTTTTTTATATCGGAACAAGGCTTCATGATATCCTCCACAACAGCTATATAAACACTACAAAACTGATTTTGTCCATTTTAGCCAAGTCTGAAGGTCTCTAAAAAAAAAAGTGTATCATTTAGTGTTCGGGTCTGGGAAGACCCAGCAGAATTGTTGTGGGTCACTCGGGGTCAAATTTGGCCTAATCTTTGACTTTAGACTTACAACAGGATTGTACGGCTATGAATGCATAATAAGTAAGTTATGATGTAGTTAAAACAATATTGGATGATAGTCATTTTTTGTGTGTTTTGGACTGAGATAAATCATGGGTCAAAATTTACCCGCGAACACCATGAACGGTAACAGCTTTAGAACACAACACAAGGGTTAATAGCATTGGTTCTTATTCAACAACAATACATGTTGCCTTTTACTTGATGGTTTACCATTTGTAATGTGTGCTTACATTGTTGTGTGATGAAATACAACTGCTTCTCACATTCCTTATTTAGAAAGATCTGTTACGTTTATTTTGTCATTATAGACGGAATCATTCAAATGCTGTTATCCTAATGCTTATCAGTAGAAGGCGATCTAAAGAATACTGTATGCCAACTTTGAAAAACATTAATTGGAACTTTAACCAGACAATTACCATGAGCAACTCCTCAATCCCCTCAAAAGTCAGTTTTTCTAGCTTAAGTATAGGGTTTCTGATCCTCTTACTATGTTCACTGAAATACCAAAGATCCAAAGAAAACAACAAGTGAGTCCTTCTTCATACTCCATCGGTTTGGCTGATCATTCCGGACTTTCCTAATGCCCGTTCCGCCACATGGTCTCTGAATTTGGAATGAAATTAATATTTCAAAAGTTACAACAGGGGCCGCTAGACCCGTGTCAGTGACAGGCCATTCATCACGGAGTTAAGTGTCAGCATTAAATTATCCCTGCTATTATGACAGCAACATTACTCATCAGGATTAAGGCTAGCCAAACACAGGCTCCTCAGCTGCAGACATCTCCTGCTCACTATCGATCGCTGTTCCCTCCATTAACAACACAGAGGCTATCTGCATGACACCGGCACACCGCGCATGTTGATGATGCTCTTGTCTACCAGGATGCTTGTATCATGAGGTAAAGAGAGAGAAAAGGGAAGGAGGGAGCAACACACAGGAGAAAAGAGGAGATAAAGAGAGACTGTACGCAGAGGCTCTCCAGAGAGGGAAGGTATAATGAAGTGCTGGATAGGTTTAATACGAACAACAGAAGGGGCCACTGCCGTAGTCAAGTGCTGTTAATATCTCCTCCATTCCTTAAGCAAATCAAGTTATCTGGCATTGCCTGTGTTTCGATAAGGAGCGGATGAGGTCCGTTGAGAACCGCTTGATTTAGATGTTTAAAGTGAATATCCAGATAGCTCAAACACATACTCTGTACGATTTGAATCTACTTGTATGTCTGCTTGTTTTTTCACTCAGCAGAGCGTGCACTCGGACTGAAGAAGGGAGATAAAACTGCAGCGGCGTCTGCATAAATCCCTCATTTCTATGCCCTTGCCTCCAATGCCTCATACGTGCCACAAGACATTACTTAAATAATGCCTGACGGTGCAAACGCCACTGACGGTGTCCCCCTCAATTCAATTTGAAACGCATCAAATCCTCTCTAATTTCACATTTCAGGCTCTTAAATTGCCCTGTGCTCTGGAACGTAACCGAAGTCTTCAACTTTGTTTCGAGACTTTTTTTATTTTCTATTAATGTCAACTTTGTGTTACTCTGAGAGGATGAGATAAGAGAGGGAATAAGGCCATTTTCTTCTTGTTGTAAATGTCCTCTGAGCGGTCACGCAAGGAGATAGCAGAGCAGAGGATTTTCAACGCAGGACAATTTTAGGAAGTGAAAGCTGACCTCTTCAGGGAATTCAACGTGGCATGTGTCTCTCAAACAGAGGAATCTCTCTGGGCATTGTTCTTTAGGTGGGAAGACTAGTGACTACATGGACAGTACCACAACCTGTCTCATTTTATAAATCTCGATTGACCACCTGATCTGACTTAATGACTTAAACATCTTTATAAATGAGGTCATAAGCGTGATAGAGATCATTTATTTGTTATGAAATGAAAACAACTGACTGAGACGTGCTTATTTAGATATGTGTTAGAAGTTTAAATGTGCTGTCATTTGTAGAAAGGGGAAAGGGGAACTTCATTCACTAGCTTTTTGGGCTATGATGATGAATAATGATATTGTTAACAATCTTAACCAAAAAGAGCAACGCTGCAATATATATACCCAATAAGAAACAAGTAAAAGTCCTGCATATGTTATGTATGTACAAGAATGTACGGTTTTGCAAACTGCAGATAATTATGAAAAATGGCCGCTGTGTAATGTGTATGTAGTATTTTAGTGTTTTAGGTTGAGCTGGATATAATTATTATCAAATGATGTGTATTTTTGTGGTCGAATCTAAATCCATGAATCATTACCTCATTACAGAGTAAAGTAACTGCAGATGTTAAATAAAGTTTAAAAGATCCCTTTGTAGAAGTATAAACTAAAAATAATATTATAGTACAAATACCCTATATGTACTGAAATTAATCCTGGTTGAATAAGTACAATATTAATAAATGTACGATCATTGGAAGTTTCCTCTAAATGTTTAGTAAAGAAAAAATAAAATAAAAATAAATACTACATCTCATTCATACAGTTTACGAAATACATTGTTAATCTTATAATATACATTATAGATACATAGTGATATGCAAATCTCCCCCATGTCACTGTACAGGAATAAACATAAAACACGCATGGACATTTTTCTTGTTTCATTTGAACAAAGTCAACTATAAAACCAAATTTGACATTAAAGAAAACACAAACCGATTAATTATATAAAATAAATGTACATAGAAACATCCCTTATCTTCCATTAGGCCTCAGCAATGTTAAGCAGTGACAAGTTAGACACGTTTGCAATGGATTTAATGATTTTTTTATTTTATTTAAGTCACTTTGTTTAATCTGAATAGGCAAGGAAAAATGGAATTGGTCAATTTCTAACGCTGTGTTAATCACTCAGCTCCAAAGACTTGCTCCCCAAATTCCCTTAAGCACAGATACATACGTTCACATACTGTCTCTTAAACATTCAAGATTTAATTTAAGACAATTTTATTAATTGATTTACCATAAACCAATCAATCACACCTTTCTTTCCCTAACAGCTTAAAATGTTAAATGCTCACTTTATTTAATATCTGTGTGACACTGAGAAAAGATGCAATGTATCAGTTACGTAAACAAAATAGGTCAATGTAACTCAAGCCTGAATTGGTCAATGTATAGATCCAGTGGTCAAAGCCTCTAAGCAGATCAGATCAGTTTCAATGAATTGAATGCTTCCTTTGAAAACAGAAGGACATACTGACCCTAATAATTGTTCTGGAAGTATTGGATAACAATGCAAACTGGACCCACATTTAGCCGAATGCTATTTCAATACAGTAGCATTTTTCAGAATGAATAACGCTATCAAAGGAATGCAGAAAACCCTAAGTCTTTGTTTCCATACCTTTAACTCGTCTTATCGCTCTATTAAACCTCTTTGCTCGGGCCAACGTCATTTTTTTCATGTAGCTATCAAATGCCCCTGCCCCCATGTGTATCGACCACCCTCCTCCTACAGATCAATGCCGAGCCTATGGAGGCTGCAACAAAAACGGTAATTACTCACAAAGCTACAAACTCGTTGGCGATAACAGCTTATTTCAGTCTTTATTGCAAGTAAGAAAAACACACACATATATGCACACGCTTCAAAAAGTAGCAAGTGAAAATCACCTAGAGTTAGTTTCTCTTATTAGGTTTGGTGGTGGGTTGGTGTTAGGGTTAGTGATGGTGTTGGTTAGGGTTAGGGTTATAGTTAGGGTTATGGGTTAGAGTTAGGGTTGGGTTTGGTGTTGGTAAGGAAAAGGAAGGAAACTTGTTTTCATGTTCAACACCATTCAACACCAAAATATGTATATACTGTACTGTATTATGTGCCATTTCATTACATCTTAAAGTATGACTTTATCGGTATATTTCTTGATACATTGGTAGATTTGTTCTCCTCATTGCTCCTTATCTTCCTCATCCACGTGACCGAATAGAAAATCAATTTTGAACTACAACTGGGAAAAGATGAATTATTTTCCACCATGAGAAATAAGGTGAGCAATAAAACCTCTCATGATAGGAAAAGGATAACAAACAAGTGGGCGAGATTTGCTGCCTTTCAGCAACCCTCTTAAGTGGTAATGGGATAACCCTGGACACGTCAAGAGCCTATCAAACTGCCCCTCACATTCGACCCCTGGGTGAGACAGGAAGGGCCTGCTTTGTTTGTAGCAATTGGGTCCTGTGTGCAGGGCCGTAATGAAGTGACCTGAAATAATGGAAAGCCCTGGGCCCCGCACGGATGATTTTTGCTGGGATAAGAGCAGGGATCCTGATTCGGAGTCACAGTTCATTTCATTTTTCGCCTCTGATGAGATCTCCTCCGTTATCTGATAAAATTGAACAGCCATTACCGGCAGGGGCTCAGGCCGGCCAAGCGGTAAAGCGCTGCCGACTGCTCCTAACAGAAATCCTATACACTCCACTTTGTCAGCAGTTTTGAATTCATCGTTTGCTGGGGGTTCAGCCAGATGATAGGAATAATCTTGGCCCAACCAAGATTGACACTTCATTTCAGAAATCAATATTTACAATTTACTTCTTTCAAAGTTCATTCTGGGAGAAGATTCTATATTATCCTTTCCAAATAAGCTGATCATATCTCTCTCCAGCGCTGGAATGGCTTTTCCCAAAATGTGAATTTTTTTGGAGAAGGAAAAGAAAATCAATGTCGCCATTGTGGGCTTTAATCTGCCCTTTGATGACAGTAAATCTTTTTCTTTTTATAGGCAAACGGCTGTGGGCAGCTGACACCATTTCCTCCCAGAACAAAGCCCCTTGCCCCGTGTGGACGCTGGTAGATACATAGAGCCCTAATGTGGCTGGACACGCCACCGACGGGTCATTAATCAGACACTGTGACAGCCACTTCTTCCCAATCCAGCCCCGACTTCAGCCCCTAGACAAGCCCACTCAACTCCTCACCCACAGGAGGCCACGCAGGGAGCAGGGAGACGGAGGAAGAAGTGGATTGAATGGGCATTGGGAAGACAGGATAGAAAGGGATGAGGAGGGATGCTACAAAGCCGCAGTATAAAAGGGACTCAAGCATGATGGGTAGGACTTACAGATAAAAGAGTTGACAATTTAGATAAACTGCAGTGTACTACCAGTAGGGAAGAGGATTATATTCTAAAGATCATCATGGATTATACGCTGATGTATAAGACACATGTTTCCACTGAAATGCGCACCATATCCAGTTTCTGAACCAAACTTTAACAAGACTAAGGCCCATTGCGGGTTCCACGAAAATAAACTCGTTCTCTTGCAAACCTCTGCAAATATTCAGTGGTACCCTCGACCAAATCACTTCCTCTTCTGTATCTTCAAAAACCAACCAGTAATCAGATAACCAACATATTTATAAAGATAAGGGGAAAAAAGCAATTGGAAGCGGCAATGGACACCTGGGCTCGGACAAGACCATGACTAAACAGTTTACAACTGGGCGCTGATGAGAGCTTTCTCCTCTAGTGGAGTTGTAAGGACATACCAAATGCTAAGGTTCAAGTTGCTAGCATGCTCACATTTGATAGTAAGTACTAAACACAAATGAGTAGGCCTAAAGCTAAAGCTGATTGAAGGGTTGGGGTTAGGGTTGGTCTAAGGGTATTTAATGACACACCAAAGTATTGGACAAATTAAAGATTTTACCTGAGGATGGATCTGGATAAAATTAAAGGCATCAAAGTTATAACATTTTATCCTGAAGGGAACATGAATGTCTGTATCAAATCGTTGGCACCAAGTCATGGCAATCCATCCCAATAAATGTTGGTGTAATGGTGGCACTGGATAGAGTCAGTTGAGCAATCCATAAATTAGTTGTCGAGAAATTTACATTTTTCAGTCAGGTGATCAGCAAAGTCAGTAGGTTTCATCCTCTGGGGACCACAAATGTCCAGAATGCCATGGCAATCCATGTAATACTGTTAATATATTTAAGTCTTGACCAAAGTGGTGGAGTGATGGTGGCGGACAGACTGACATTGCGATCTGAACTGATTAAGATCAATGATTAGAACCAAAGTTGTTGATTTAACTCATTAGGACATACTTTACAATCCAGAACTTCTAAAAAGCCAATTTCAGAGTTACACAGTAGTGCAATGGTCTGTTGCATGATGGGACAGGAGCCGTTACAGAGACAGGTCACCAAGGAGAAGAAAATCCCGGGATCAGCGAACCATTCTCACTCTGTAAAATTGCACCCCTGAGATAAAGATGTAGTTAATGCCACTCTCACTACAGGGGAGACACTACAGGTGAATGGATTAAAATATCTTATAGATATCACCATGATTTTCTTTTGAGAATATAAGTGTTTTCTTTAATTGCAAAGGAGGCCATTTGTATTAAATATGTGCTAGTTTCCATACATTTCCAGAACTAAATGCTAAACATTTTACAAAGCCAGAATCATCACTCTTGTGGTTGATATATAAAAGCTAAAGGGTTTTTCAGAGGGAATTGATGATATCTCATTGTATCACTCCATAAATCAGAAAACACTGTAAAAATAGGTTTTACGTATTCCATAAATCCGGCTGTGAATGATAGATGAACACACCACACCGTAAAAATAAACTCTGATTAAAGATTAGGGATAAGAATTAATCAAGAAAGAAATCCAAGTGCCACTAAAATGGCTCAGCATAACAAAAAAAAGTAATTTAGGAAAGGGCTTCATGTCAAGGAAGGTGAATATGGTAAAGAAACTTGACTAATGGATGTATGTTTTCTGTACACTAGGCTAATACAAGCCATGTTATGGAAACACTAGCCAAACCCAAAAGAAGATGTCTTTGAAATATCTCTTTGCATTCTGAGTGTAGTTGCTCTCAGAAATAAGTCAACTGCCAATTTAATTAGTAAAGATGCTGTTTGTTGCCGCCCATGTACAGAGCACAACCAACGATCAAAACCTTTTATTTGGAATTTCATTTCAAGTAATCCCGCCCTTTGCGTTTGTTTGTTTCCAGGCCTGTGTGTCTTTGAGCCATAGAAAAGCGATAAGAACACACATTAACACAGATCATCACCGGCAAACCCTCAAAGGTACAACTTGATGCAGTTATAGGAGAAATAACCAATCACAACTTTGGCTTCACTGAAAACCTTAACATGATTTGCAGTTAAGTTAGAGCCCGGTGAGCATATGTGTTATCCAATTTTCATTGTTCTTTGGGATTTAAGTGATGTTCCAAATCATCTTATAGGCACAGCTAATGTGGTTTCAATTGATCACAGGTTTGAAGGAGAAGAATTCTCTCATTGTCTGTCAGGTGCCTGAGGACAGCATGGAGCAAATGTATATATTGCCCTGAAAACTAAATATGTGAGCATTAAAATATACACCTCAGTTTTTGTAACTGTGCACAGGTGATAAGTGTGTGTTTTCCCATTTACAGCAAGCCTCCTCCTCCTGAGCCATGGATGCTCCATTAAAACCCCACGTCACCATAAGCCCCAGTGGATAACATAAAATACTGCACTTCTCCGTATTGACTGAGTAAAATGAAATAATCTATGATGCATGAACAAGCTCTAAATGAAATAATAATGTCCTCAGCGCTGAAAAACGGATTGATGGTACAGTAATTGAGCAGATTTATTTCCACCCGCTGGAAAATGGGAGGAGAGGGAGGCGGCGGTACTCTGCTGAAAACTGCCCTGCTATTTTATTTAATCTCATATTGAGGGAAATTATTGGCTGGTAATCTATTGTTAAACATCATTTAGAGTGATGGATTGAGAATGTCAAGCTTTTCCCCACGTAATCAATTCATATCTCATTAGCACGTATTATTTATGATTCTCATAACGTCCCTGCGGGGACAAGGCTGGTGGAGCGCCGGCCCCACTGGAGGTCTCAGCTGTTGCTGAAATGAAGTGTGTCATACTGTAGCTTATGACCTAATAACTGCATAAATAAAAATGGTTTTGTTTGCACTATTGATTTGTTCCTGGCCATTCAAGAACATAATATAAAAGATTAAGGGTCATAGTGCTCCGCTCCCCCTATAACACAACCAAGAAAAAGGACATTGAGACCAAAGAAAAATATAACAGCTCCAAGGGGTCGCTAATATGTGTTTCCTGTATTACTGAAACAGAATCATAATAAGTCTGATTTAATTAGGTGGCAAAAACAGGGAGTGAACTTGTAAATCCGTGCAGCGGAATACTAACTACCCAGTATATATAAATATTGTCTCAAAAAACGAATTAGATTATTTCTCACATAAAAGAAGGAGCATGTACATCATTGCAGAGAAAAAGCAAATCCAATTGAACATCATGTTAATAGATGTATTTGGTTCAGTGTGTGCAATGTCTGTTCGCATGATTATGGAAAAACTTGGTGTAAAAGAGTTACATGGGTCAAGGAAGTAAAGTTATCATTTTGGATAGGATTAGTCTCCTAGGGCACGTTGACTTTTGTTAACATTGGGAAAACTCATTTGCCTTGTCCCATCAAGTCGAAAGAGCAATTTAGAAACAGGAATTAACGTGCTCTTAGCAATAAACTTCAACACATCTCCTTTTATGCAAACATTTTGTTTCCACATTAGGATCTTAAGGTCATGAAATCATAAATGTCTGTAGAACAAGTTCCCAACTCTGTATTTGGACAATCTGATGTGTACAGGCTGAGAATAGAAGTATACATGTGTGGCTAATTGAGGAATGGGTATATTACTTAATGGAATGCAGAATAGAGCAGTCAGAATGTATTGAGACCCATGTTTGGTTTAGTTTTGTTATGATATTTAGTGATAATGAAATATTTTTTATTTGAGTCGGAGTGAATGTATTTTATTGAATGCATGAATGAAAGAGCAAGAAGGATAATAAATCACTGAGTGAAGTTGAAAGGTTATGAAAAAGACCACAATAAATTGTTCTGTAATACTATTCCTGCTGTTGATGCATCTTACAGATATCCTGCAAGAAGAGAGAAGCGTAAGAGCTGAAGCTCTGTTCTTAAGGAATCAGTAGAAATGGATTATCATTTGTAAAATCTGTGCTTCCCATGATGAGAATGGGTGTGATGTTCTGACAATGAAAAAGGCAGAATGATTTTTCCACTAACAGGCTTGAGAGGTCTTAGGTCTGAGATCTGTGATCAATATCCTGGACAGAGGCCTTGCTGAGCTGCAGGAGCTTTCCTTCTGTTCACTGAGCCAGCACAGAAAAGGAAAAGTGTCATATTGTGATCTTTATCCAGTAATCGTCCTGACACACAGTCAAGTGATATATATGTCCGCCGGTTTGCTCCGGGGCTCCATGACTGTCCGCTGTGCGCAGCGCAGCTATAACATCTCTGCTGAACCCCGCTAGCACCTGGCCATAGAAAAAAGCTCAGAACCAGAGGAGAATGAAAAAAAGCAATTACAGACAAGTTCCATTGGACATTGTTGCAGCAAAACAGCCCAAGAATGGACGGATACTTGTGATTTTCGGGATCAGTCGATGTTTATTTTCAGCAGACACGCAAAGTAAGCTGTTTAGCTAAGAAGATGGACCACGTGTTCCAAGGTAAAACTGAATGGCTACACAAGCCAAAAAATCGTTATGACATCATAAAGTGGCCAAAATCTGATCAGCTCATTTTCAGACAGGTGTTTATATAAATGGATCAGGACAAAAAGAGAATTCGGAATCCATTCAGAATCTCTTTACAC
>NW_011352893.1:113075-115799 GCF_000735185.1 Notothenia coriiceps
AGGATGTGACGTCCACCCCCCAATTCAAACATGTTCATACAATACTGAATACATTTGAAGCCATTTTGACGTCTATTACCTATGTCAATAAGTTTCTGTTTTTGCAGTGTATTTGTCTTTTGTAGAGATTTTTCATTTATTCTTTACATATAAAATGTCACGATTCTCATGTTATGTCACGTTTATAGTTTTGTAGGTTTGGGTGTTTTTGCTGTTTTCCATGTCATGTTTTCCTTTGGGTTATTGTCTGGTCCTTTTCCCTGTGTTTTCCTCTTGTCATTAGTTTCCCTGGTGTGTCTAATTGTCTGATTATATTCACCTGGGCCCCTGTGTTTTCTCCTCCCTCCTCACCTGTGTCTTGTTGTGTGATTAGTCTTGTGTGTATTTAAGTTCTGGGTTTTCTGTCTGTCTTGGTCGGTTCGTCTTGTTCCATGACTAGTTCTGCGGTGAGTGTTCTGTTTTGTCATTGTACATATATATCAAAGCCTTGAAATAAAGGAAGTTTCAGTTTATATCTGCATTTGGGTCCTGCTTGTTTCACAAACCGTGACAAAGGTGGTGAATAACACATAGGGACCAAACAAAGTATAGGAATTGGATATGAGCATTGGGAATGGAAACTTGATGGTGTTGTGCGTTAAAGCTTTGCCAGCACAGCATGCAGGAGTGAGTGAACTCATATAAATGGGAAAAATATAAAATAAAAAAAACTGAGTGATTTTCATCTTGTGATCCAGTCGCAGTCATCGGGAGTAACACTCAAGTCAAGGTAGCCATAGTAATGTGAAGAGACATGTGTACATGACAGCTGAGTGTCCTGAAAATAAACAAACCCCTGTCAAATAAACATGTTTGTCAAAAGGCTTTCTGAGATAAATGCAACATATTCCAGAGATTGGTGTCTTCAAATTAAAACCTGAATAAAGAGACTTGACTTAAGTACCAGTCTTGAATCAGAATCAGCCTTACTGCCAAGTGGGTTTTCACGCACAAGAGATACAACTATAGAAACACTTGATGAATCTATTAGCAACATCACCTCCAAGGTGATCAGTGAAATTAGTTACCATTATTAGTTACGTGTGCGCTCACATAACCTCAGCTGACTTATGGAAGCTTCTGGCCACCAACAAGCATCAAAAAATATGAAAAGAAGCATTTGTAGTAACCCACTTTAAAGTCCTCACTACAACTACATAGATACTGTATACTGGTAAGATATTTCCTATTCAATGTCTATGTTTAACACACAACCCAGTAGCTCATGTTAGTATGTAGCAACATTTAAAATGCTATAGTCGATTATATGCATTTTTCAAGCAGAAAGGCACATTCTAAGAAACATATTAGCAAACCTTTTGGAACCATACAACATTCAAAGTGGACTTTAACGTCAATCTGTGTGGATAAAGTCTGTGTTAAAGGTCCTAAATCAACTAATTGTTTAGTGGACAAAATCGTGTGTGTTGTAGTCAACTTAGAATTTGGTCGAGGACAGCCCTAAAGCTATCTGGGTAAAAGAAGAGCTTGTTTACTCATTTGAGCAGGGTTAGGGTTCAACCCAACCTGTTATTCTAGACACATGTGCTTCAAGTAATCTAATATATGTAATCCTAGATATGTTATGCACTCTTCTGAATGAACACCTTAATTTTCATATGTGCTTTTTGTGCGTTTGGCTACATTTTAGACATTGTGTTTTATGCGTGTACCAAGTACACAATGATGAGAGTGACTGTAGAATTGTCAGCAAGGTAAGGTATCACCAACACCTTTCCTTATGCAAACCTGACACCTACTGGGCATCTACAGTACACTAGGATAACCAATCAGAAAGCATAAGAAATAAAGAAATACATCTTATTAAATTATATTATTTTTCTTTCTATATTTGTATCTTTTGTACATATCTTTAAAGTAGGTTGTGTATATCTTTATGGTATTGTGTTTATTTTCTTAGGTTTCCTTTACATTTTTATACATTGTACATTTTATTTATTTTGAAAAAAACATTTGTACAATAGTAACTTGTTTTTCTCTCACTATGTAACCATTAATCCATTTTAAAAACCTACTTGAAAAAATGGGATTGTGATTCTGTGGATGTAATACACCACTGTACAGTATTAATGTTAATATGACATATATTGTTGAGTTTGTAAAAACGTTTATTAATACAAGTATACCTAATGCCATATTAAGATTATTAGCTTTGTCTACACTATTATTTGTATATTTTGCATGTAAAATGCCATATTGTTTAGGTCTTTATTGTTTTTCCCATGCACTAGCATTTGAGATGCATCTGCTAAGTTATTCATAAAGCCCCATTACTCCTTATGCATTTTTAATTGGCCAGACATAGCCTTTATGTCATGATTTGGAGGCTTGTAATGAATATTTACTGTCCAATTATTAATGTCCGGGACGATTAATAATAACCTGAAAGCTATGGCACATAAAAATTCCGCCACACTATTCATTCAGGTAAAGGTTGTATTATATATTTAGCTATATTTAATTGTAATAACATCCTTTTAATCATTGAGATTGTTCTTTATTCTTTGACCTTTGTTTAAGATGTGGAATATTATAATTCAAACTGCTGTAGGGGAATCATTTCTGCATTTGCTCTAAAAAAAAGTGACTATGCAGAAGGTCTCACTCCATTTGTCCCTCATTGGTTGCTGAGGTAGAATGTCATTGATTTCCCCCCCCCCCCCC
>NW_011352893.1:115842-122118 GCF_000735185.1 Notothenia coriiceps
ATGTCCTTACCTTGAATGTCAGAGATGTTCATCACCCTTTTTCCAATATTTGTTCACCATCGCGCCGTCCCATCACTCACACAGACTTTCAGTGTATTTAAAAATGCACCGTCAGCAGCTCAATGATAGCTTCAATGACTGCCAGCTTTTACTTTTTAGAAAGATGGAGAGAAAAGGAAAAGAGGAGACTGTCAAGTGGGAATTAGAAGTATCAGAACTGCATGCTGGTTTAGTTTTTTGTTGGGGTTCGAGTTGGGGTTAGGGTTGGGGTTAACCTACAGTATTCACCTTGATGATTTAACCTTTCTACAGTCAAATAAAGTGCATGGTCTAATCTTTGATTTTCAGGGCCAGATCACTGATGGTAACATAGACGCAGAGTTACAGCTTACAAGATCTGTCCTGTCTACTTCTTGTATTTCTTTAATCACATTTACCCTTGTGGTGACATCAGACAAGTGATATGATGGTGAGACCGGACATGTCTGCAGCCGTGTAGTGAGGACAGTAAAACACTCGCTCACATACATTCGTTTTCAACCAATTGTATTATAGGTACCGTTTGGTAAAAAGTGAGATGTCCATGTCAAAAGAAATTAATAAGGGCTTTAGAAATACTGTGAAAGAATCAAAAAGCTAGATCTATGTAGAAATACACATAACAACTATACTTAAATGTATAACTACACTATCAAAAACGTGTGGCATAAATTATAGCATCAACATTGATCGTCAAAATGTAATCAAACATTTTAAGCATGAAAATAATATAATATAATGTTTTTATTATATGGTACGTTTGACATTCATTGATATAAAACAGCAAAAGCAGCCCCAAATGTCATTGTTTTTCATGCAAATTGAAAATAATACAATACAACTAACACTAACTATTTATGACCAATCATTTTGAATACAAATATTTTATTCTTGTTTATTTGTTTTATTTATATTTAAGAAGTGTATTTATCCCTATCTTATTCTTTAATCGTTTAAATCATTATTATTTGTTTATTTTTAAGATACGCAGATACGAAAAGAAAACAAAAGAAACATGACCAATCAGAGCAGACTTGGAAATGTTAAGGTGGGGCTTAAAGAGACAGGTGCTTAAACAGAGTGTTTCAGACAGAGAGTGAATTCAGGTATATTCTGACAGATAGTTTGAGAAAAATAAAGTGTTTTCTTTACATAAAAGCACCTAAACATATTCTAGTAGCAACCCAAAACCCAACCGTAAAACAGAAAATGTGCATAATATGTCTTCTTTAATATGTATAGGAAATGTGTATAAAGGTTGGTGTCAGTAATTGCATACATTTTATATCAAATTGAGAAAAAACGAATAAAAAGAAGGATATTTATCTTTCATTGAATATGTGTCAGAACGTATGTGTGAAATTCTGATCTCCTTAATTGAAGGAAGGTATTGATTTCATTCCCTTTATATCGTGGAAAGCATTTTTGACAGAGCTTTGGCGATAGGATTTCTGGAGATGGATGTCCTCTATTCTACAAGACACCTGTCTCTTATCTCCCCAGCTTATCTGTGAGGATCGAAGCATGCAGACTCTTGAATTACCTATCCATACAATGTCATCTGTTTGTCCCCCAAGTTGGTGGTAACCCGACCTTGAAATCAGAGCCTCCTAAAATAAATAAATGAAACCCTAATCAAAAATGCTACTCTCCTTTTGGACGGGTGTCAAAGAGGGGAAGGATGATCCGTCCTGATTTGATTTTGTTTCCAAACCACATGATGCATTCGGACAATTACAATTTCAGAAAGTCTTTCGCTGATAGCCCTGTGAGTGAGTGCCGCTGGGCCGGGTCTTGGGTTTTGGATTTCTTGCGGTTCGGCCGACACTCCGAGGACAGGTTATTTATTTTGGCCCGCTGCCACTGTCTGAGGAAACCCATGTTTCTCTGAGTGTGTGTCTGGAGTCGCAGAGCAAGGTCAAAGTGTTCAAGGAGCAATGAAGAGATTCAGTGTGCTTTAATAGAGAATATGCTTGTGTACATTCATCGCAGTGTTCACCTGTTGTTGTTCTCTTCACGTAACACCTTAGATTATGCAGTAGTATAAGTTGCATTATAAATACACGTTTCATTCCACTGTACAAAACCTTTGTAAGAGAGGATTTTGGTCAAACTTAGCACAGCACTTCCATATGAACACTTGTCATTTGCCCAATATAAACAATGTGTAAAATAAGCAGTGGTTATATTCAATTTACAAATTTTAAGTACAGATTTTCGGTATTTAACTTCCCTACATTTCTATAGATACAATTGTCATAGATAGATTTATTCAACTTGCCCCATTTGAATCAAATCCAACAGTAAAGTGCCTCTTAAACACTGAACAATTAGGAGTTTTATTGAAAAATATGATAAAGAATGTAAACATATCATATCGGCATCATTAGCACGGTATGTTTACATTTTCAAGTAGCCATTTACATTGAGTTTGAAGTACGTTTTTGAATGGAATACACTAATTCAGTCTCTCAGAGGGTGTGATGAAGACAGTTTTTGTAATTCCTAATGCTGTGTTTGTCACTGTATTGTAGTTCCAATACTCTCTGGAATTGCCTTATTTAAGAATACACTCAAAACATGAAACGTTGACTTCAATTAAATGTATTCTGTCAACAGATTACTCATCATTGTATTATTAGGTTAGTTGAAACCAATAATATTTAGTTGAACCAAATATGTATTATTTTTAACATAATATTATTGCTTTCAACTAACCTAATATAGCTATGTGTAATCTACTGACAAAACTAATGAAATGAAAGTAAACTTTTAAGTGTGTTGAGTGTAAAGTTGACTTAACACTATCTGTCAGCTTAAATTGCATTGTAAACACTTCTACATAATAAATAAGTTTCAATGTATTATGCATATGATTTAAAATGTACAAAGACATACATCATTTACAATAAATGCATTGCATTATATGGATGCATTCTGAACATTAACTTTAACAAATCTGATTGTTTTGTGGTAAATGTGAATGCTTTAGTTATTAGTAAGAAGTCACAATTTAAAAATGAACTACGTGGCGTTAGAGCAGGAATTTCCTTCCTTTAAACTGAAAACCAGCAGAGTCAGACTCATGTCGAAGTGTGTGTGTGTGTGTGTGTGTGTGTGTGTGTGTGTGTGTGTGTGTGTGTGTGTGTGTGTGTGTGTGTGTGTGTGTGTGGGTGGGTGGGTGTGGATGTGTGCAGGACTGAAGGTGTATGTGTGCGTGCGTGTGCAGGTGTGTGTGTGCGTGTATGGAGCTTGTCACAATGGAATCAATAAAAAGACCTTAAATGAGGGGAGGATTTTAAATGGTTGATTAAAAGTGACTCTAGTTTGTTAGTTAAAAGTGAAAGTACAAATATTAAAACATAAGTGCAATAATAAAATAAGTGCAATTAAAACAATCTCCCCAACAATTACAATTATAATAGAAAGGAAGGGGGGCACACCGGGTTAGTAAAATAGTATAAAAATGGACTAGATGTCACTGAGAAATAAAAACCACTAAGATCAAGGTTGGGTAAGTTTAAAAGATTCTTCATAGGACAGGTGTTTAATGTATTTTAATTTGTTTATTTAAAAAGGTGGCAGGTCGGTGAAGATGTTCTCTGCGGGTGGTTTTGCTGGCCTCCAGGTAATAAATAAATAAAAGGATCCCTCCTCATGTGGCTTTGATTACAATAAAAAGGTAAATGCATGCAAATATATACATAAAAGCATGTAATAAGTAATAAAAACATATAAGAAATAAATATCAACACCATTAAAATAAATAAGATAGTGCCAAAAACATGCGTTAAAAATTGAGCACACTAGTAAAAAAAGTCCAGATGAGGAGGATCACAAAAATGTATTGGTTTAGAATTAATATAAAAATATGTTAGAGTTAAGCATGTGTTGGTTATGGTTAAGGTTAGGATACGTCTCCAGGAAATGCATGTAAGTCAATGTAATGTCCCCTGAAGGTGTGTGTGTGTGTGTGTGTGTGTGTGTGTGTTGTGGTGTGTGTGTGTGTGTGTAGTACTACGTACTAGTACGTACGTAGTACGTATGTGTGTGTGTGTGTGTGTGTGTGTGTGTGTGTGTGTGTGTGTGTGTGTGTGTGTGTGTGTGTGTGTGTGTGTGTGTGTGTGTGTGTGTGTGTGTGTGTGTGCAGCCACTTGTGGAATGTGTTAGCAGCCAGCGTGGCATGGCGCTGCGCAGATAAAAATAAATTAAAGTGAATGTGATTAAGATGAAGTCATCAAGTCTAATCTGCTGCTGCGGAGCCACACTGCAGGCTCCTGTGGTCGGGGGCCCTTCTGTGCCCGGCACTGGACCAGCAGATATGGCTGTGCAGCAGTCCGTGACACCCTTTTACCCAGAGGGGTTCGTCCACAATGAGAGTGACAGCGATGATGAGGTCATCAAAACAGACCCCGGCGAGATGTGCACGAGAAGGGTGCTCGGCTATGGGGGGAGTTGTCGATTTAGTAAGCAGCCAAGCATGGCAGCTCCACTACAGGCAGTGCATAACTCCCAGAAAGGACATTTGCTTAAAAAGAAAAAGTGTCTTTCTTCCACATAAATAATCAAATATAAATGGCACTCTATTCCTCCTGGCTGGCTGTGCAGGGCTTTTTCTGTTTTTCTTATTACACTCCATTGGGTTTTTTCCTCATTGAATTTTAATCTTGGGGAAACAAAGACCACTCTTCAAAAACAAGTCAACAGGAAATTCCTAAACGAGCGCTCCTCCAGGATTAAAAGCCGTCAGGGAACTTTCTTTATTGCTTTTGCATTATGAATAGAAGTTGTGGCAGTGCTTTTACAGAGGCTAGGAACCATAGGCTATGAACAAATATATATTTCTCCGTACTCATTTCCCAAGTGCTTTGGGTAAAAGTGAATGGAAATTACGCAATTAATCAACACCTTTTTTCCCCTTGCCAGTAACAATACTTAGAAAACAGTAATATAAAAAAAGTGTGATGAACATTTTCAGGAAACAACATATAACACAGCAATTGACTGGTAATAGATTGAAAAGAGAAGACCAACAGACAGAACATTAAACATAAAAAAAGAATAACCCAATTAATTAATAAGTCTTAAGAAACAATTTGCATGCCAATTAAGTGTGTTATAATCATTTAGTTTCACTATAATCTGGAGTAATGAGGAAATTCCTCAGGATGGTGTTGATGGCAGTAGTTTATGTTTAGCATTCAATGTTCGATCAAATCACAATGCTGCCATCAAGTGGGAGACTGTGAGCATTACAGTCGCAGACAGGTATGATAGTAAAAATAATGCTTTTGGGGGGTTTTCCCTTTCCTGTAGTGTGTTATATAGGTTTTTGTGCGAGTAAATAATCTGCTAAGGCTAAAATCCCAAAGTTCCGTCCAGAGGGAGTTTCTCTACCACACACCACACACTTTCTGCTGCACGATGTTGGCAGTTTAAACAAAGATTACATCTGAAGTGGATATCACTCCTCCTTGTCTTCCCAGCAAATTAAAGAGTCCTGAGGCCCTGAAGTATAGGCTCGATGTCTCTCTGCAATGGATATGTGCTTGTCCTGATACACCCCTTTAACTCAACAGCGGCGTATTTTGGTATGCCTGTCCCATTTTGCCAAGTGAGAACGTCCCACACTGCATCAATTACAGACAAAATAAGATTATGAGTTCAACCAGTAGAGGTCACCATAACACAGTGTATGAAATCTCCAGAGCATCGTCCTTCCAGCTTCCCACAGTGATGATCTCATGTTTTTAACCTCAAGGAAAACCTAGATATTGTTCTATGTAATGGGATGCTAATCAACAGTGATCCAAACAGCAGGGGCAGATCTAGAAAAATATTCATGGGGTGGCAAGAGGGTGGCAGGAGAATTTGAGGGGTGGCATCCCCATGGCAGAAGTATATGCTGATTTAATCGCAGTCATATCAATCAATGTTAACTTGGAAAGCCACAATATTGATATTTTAACTTAATAACATTAGGTGACATTATTGTGGCACATCAGTAAAGCCTTAAATATAAATATATAAGGTGGCAGACATCATTTAATGAATTTTAACTGAATTAGTTTGTTTCACTCTTAGACCAGCAGGGGTACCAAATCTATGCAGACTGCTGCAATAAGTACATTAATTAACTGTCTCATCGATGTGTGTCTGTATGAATATGATAATATGAACTATCAGCTTTCAATCACTTTTATGATTCACATATTCAGTGTTATTATTAAATCAACT
>NW_011352894.1:0-27657 GCF_000735185.1 Notothenia coriiceps
ATTCAGTGCAGCATGCTCTGAATTTGCACTGATCATCAACATCAAAAAGACAGTTGTTATGCACCAAGCGGAAAGCGCAGCGTCACCGGTAATGGTGAACGAGCATGTGCTGGAGACTGTTGACCAGTTCACGTATCTTGGCTCAACAATCAGCAGTGACCTGTCATTAGTTAAGGAGATCCAGACTCGTATCGGCAAAGCCGCAACGTCTTTCAGTCGTTTGCGCTCAAGAGCCTGGACCAACAAATACCTCACAGAGCGCACTAAGACACGCATCTACCAATGTTGCGTGGTCAGCGTCCTGCTGTATGGTTCCGAGGCGTGGTCAACTTACGCGCGGCACGAAAGAGAGCTAAATGCTTTTCACATGCGGTGCCTGCGCAACATCCTCGGGATCACATGGCGGGACAAGGTCACGAACGAGGCGGTGCTGGGGCGTACGGGCAGCAAGTCAATGTTCCAAACACTGAAGGTCAGGAGGCTGCGGTGGCTCGGCCACCTTTGCAGAATGCCAGATGGCCGCCTGCCAAAGGACATCTTATACAGCGAGCTGAGCGCTGGTTCCAGAGGCAGAGGACGACCACTGCTGCGCTTCAAGGATGTCGTAAAACGTGACATGAAGGCCCTGGACATTGCGACGGACAACTGGGAGAGGCTGGCGGAGGACCGGACGAAGTGGCGCCAGCAGCTGCGCGAAGGTGGTGACAGACTTGACGAAGACTGGATTTGTGGACTCGCTCAAAAACGTGGACATACTGTATCTCTCTGATTGCATTGTACAATCTCTTGTAGATTTTCTTGCCAATAATGAGAGCAACATTAACCCTACCTTAATAATACCTTAAAGCGGACAAAAGGCACTGGAGAACACTTATTCATTAACACCCTTTAATGAAGCAAACTAATGCCTTAACTCACTCAAATACAGTCGTTTACTTATTTCGGTTAAACGAATGTGTGTATATTTTTAAAGGATGCGGATAGTCTCACCTTGATTCTGGTGCATTGCATTTTTTTTTTTTAAGTGAAACATCCGGGGCTTTTCAGAAAAGATCCGGGGCTTGAGCCCGGGTAGCCACCCCCTAGTGCCGCCACTGTCCTTCAACCCTTTGTTTCTGTCACTATATCTGCCAACACGTATAGCCTACAGTTAACAGGAGTAACTGTGGCAGATTTGATTTCAAAACATGGGGTCTTTTATTCTAGGAAGTGGTAGACAAGAGCAGGATTTTAATTTCCAGCACGCGGCAGATTTGTTCAGGCTCAAATGACAACTTCCTTACACTTTAGCTCTTAAATCACTCTTACTACAGCCCAATAAACACTGCTTGAACATGTGGAGAATCCAAAGCTTGACCAGGCCTGCTGTGCTTGGTCACGGGTGCTAAGCTATGATTGGTCAATTGCTGTTAAGGGGAAGGGTTTAGCCAGCGGTCAATTTCCTGATGGTTTTCTCCATAATTTGTGTACTCCTTACTTCACCTTCCAAAAAAGTGTTTTTCTTTTAGAGACAAAGCAAAAAAAATTGAGAAACAAACACAGGGACACATGAACAACAGGGGATTGGATCGCAGGTTGTTAGGAACACAATTGGAGATCCAGAAACGGCATTCTCAATCTTTTATTCATTTCTGAGCAGCCTTGGTGTCTATTTTAATCCATTGTAATTGTGTTACAATCCATAATTCTATATCAGATCAGTGGGATATCTCTGAATTCTCCTAAAATCCACCAATCCTTGTCTCGTAGCTGATGTTTTAGCCAGTTAAGGCGATGCCTGTTGGACCCCTAATGGTTATTTGGCGAAATCTCTGTAGTTTCATCAATTACAGTGATTGCAGCGCTTTGTTTTTTTTGTCCACCATGACACTGACCACCCATAAAAGCACCGGGAGTAGGGAGGGTAGGAAAGCCGGTAGTTTGGAAACACACTCAGTAAATCCACACTCAGTTGCCAACAATCAAAGACAATGACACACAAACAAATTACTTTCCTCTGTTCTTTTAGCGGACGTGCTTGCATCAGCATGCTGAGCCCACAGCATCCTGTCTCACCTGGGAGTGGTGTTGGAGCACTGAGGTGTGCTGAGATACTACACGCTCCGGGGCGCCCGTGACCTTTGGGTTATGGCCGTCACAAACTGTTTGTGTGTGTGTGCGGGAGAGAGAGACAAAGACGATAGGAGGAACAAAAGGCGTTTGTGCTTTTTAGATTCCACTGACAACGTGATATTACAAATGACTTTTTCCTCTAACAAGCATCAGTTTTTGTTTACTGCTGCATCTACAGTATGAATGCCCTTACCTGTACTGAGGCTCGGTGCCCTTTTCTTAACCATAATCATATTCGTATACCGTGTACTGTTTCCATTTACATTCAGGCCCCCGAGGAATACACAATGGTGGTGGCTGAGCATCTCTTTGGAGCATTCAAGTACTTCACAAGTGGGGTTACTTTAAGAACAACGACATAAGGGCGTTAATATTTTCAGCGTGTAAAAAGTCTCTTAAAACAGTTCAGTACTCAGATATATAGCCTTCTTCATCCTTCTATCACAACACTACAAAAAAGTCAGATGATTATACGATGATTATGATTATACAGGTCAGGACATTTTGGTAGTTGTTAGCACACACCGAGTAATCGTTGCCAACATTTCTTGTACACTGATTTTTTTGCTTAACCCCAGATAAAGTTAGCTAAACTCTTGGCATCTGACTGGCATCTGACTCTGCTTGCAATGGATGGAAATGATGGCCAAAACTTCAGCTATAACTCCCAGGCTGTAGAAAACACAACCTTTCCTTGAAGTTCCTTGACAGAACCAAGTATTAGTCTGTCCCCATATAACATTGCTCTATGTATTTCTATACCTTTAATGTTGTGCTCTCTTGACACATTTCTTTGCTTCTGAAGAACCAGAAAAAAACTATAATCTGGATAAAATCAAGTCTTCAGTTTGTTGTGAGCATATGAGTAAGGTAAATACATTTCTTCTGCACAGCGTCGTCGGTAACACTCTGGAAACATGAATCCGTCTTTTTCCTTTGATTTTCTGTTTGGTGTTAAGAGGTAGTGTTGTAAGGCTCCCTGAGAATAGTTTGTGTTTTGTTACTCCCACACACACAAGAGCAGCCACCGTCTCCCATAAGATGGAGAGCAATATGATATCTCTGGAAGCCTGCTTCATTTAAAATATGGTAAAGCCTTCTGCTTTGCTTCTGAGAGATGCTCTCCATCTCGCCCGCTTGTGTGTGTTTGTGTGTGTGTGCTCTAAGACTCAGGGATGATGCATAGACTCTGACACTTTGACAGATGAACAGATTTAGAGTGCTCGAAGGACCCGGCCTGTTCAATATAGGCAGGAGCGAGAGTGTGTTTGTGTGTGTGACTGCTTGTTTATATGTGACTGCTAAGATTTGCTAAATGTACAGTTCACGCTGCTTTTATTTCCCTTCATTGATACATAACATTGTGTAATGGGTAGGGAAATGCGGCTGTGTCACTCACATTTACTGCCATGAACGAGCTAAAGGAAATGTTCTCATGAGCTGCAAGGCCTGTAGGTCTGTAAGGCCGTCTGTAAGGCTGTCTCGAATACTCGATATCAGTATTTTTGAGAGCTCACGGTTGGCCTTGGTTAAGGTGGTCTTTAATCCTCCTATTGCCTTTGTTTCCCCCCCCTTGCTTTGGTGTTTGAGGTCAAATTTGAATGGTCCTGTTTTAACTGCTATTACATTAACACAAAAACCATTAATCATCACCAAATGTAATTTAACACCCTTTCAAACTGTATATATTGTATCAGACTACTGGTATACATGAGAAACTGCAGTAAATATACAAAGAATAGACACTGAACATGTATTGCGTGTGCCAGGTGTGATCCATGTGGGGATATGGGCACATAAGAGCGGGAAATTTGTCAAATTGTTCTGTGTGTGTGTTTGTGTGTGCCAGGTGTGATTCACATGGGGGGATTGGGCGCATAAGAGGGGGGGGACACATCTAGAGTGTGTGTGTGGGTGTGGGTGTGTGTGTGTGTTTTATCTGATCCGGATGGTTACTAATTCCTTTTCTTTATGGCATTCATTTTTGACCGGGAACACCATGGGTGTGACTAAATCGTCCAAAATTCAATGAAAGTGGTGATCAGCAATTGTATATGTTCAAATGTCTACTGTGAAGGATATCATAAAGCCTTAATGCAATCAAATGTAAAACAAAAAGGTTATGATTGATGAAAGTAGCTAATCGGTCAGATTTTGACCCGAAGACAACAGGAGGGTTAATGCATCACTATAGCAACCTTTAATTTTGTATGCCCTTCCACTACAGTATTATATCCAGAAACCTAGTAAGATTATCCAGGGAACTCAATATCTTTATTTCCCTTTTAGCGAATCCTAGAAATTACATACTCTTTCCGATTTACGTCCAATGCCCATCATTAGTGGCATTGCAGGGAGTGTTGTGCCCTTTATGTGAGGCGGAAAGTAAAGTGGATGCATCTGACTTTCATGCAGGTAAACCGGAACTAACATGCAACTTATATCCGCCTCGTCAATAACCGAAACATCAATCCTTTCCTGACCTTTACTCTAATGTCGTTTGACTGACTGGTTTTGGTTTTGCAGCCATTACTTGGTCGCAAATATGATTTAAGTTTTTTTGCTATTGTCGAGCAATCTGAAAGTAGATGTTTTTAAGGATACGATCGCTGTAAAACGGTCCCTAAAATCCAATCGAAGCCTCGGTATGACAGTTAATTAGTGCCTTCCCAAAGACCACAAGACTCGCCTGGCTCCAAATACCCGAATCTAAGAAAAGGTGACACAGCACACACACAAATACACACATATAATTAGAAGAATAAAAAAACTCTTGCATCAATGAGTCCTCCCCCCCCCACCCCCCCGGCTATCGCGCTCCAGTCCCCGTGCCCTCATCCGGACACAATGTTCTCCTGTCGAAAACTGCCGAACACAGACAAAACGCTCACTTTGTCTGCCTAAGCAAATAATTACTCCGATTAATTAGCCATGCTGTGGATAGCTGGAGGCAATCTACAAGGAGCTAAAACGCAGCAGAAAATAACGTCACCACTGGAGGGTGCTGCTCCGGTGACCTTCTCTGACAAAGCTTGGGAAGGCGGATGATATATAGGAGGCACTTTACATTCTCTTTCATTTGACCTGTTGCCTCTTCTACTTCTGGACAGAGCTCATTTTGAATCATTATCTCTACTCTTACTGTACACAGATTAAAAAAGAGGCTCTGTTTATGTTAAGACGGTAGAAATTTAAATAAATCCATTTAAACATTAAATTAAGTTGGACTCTGCGTGAGAACAGTATTTAAATAGATACAATTATTCAAATATAGTCAATTGTTTTTAGGGGATCAAAACAAGAATAGGGAGTGGTGCATTGGGTCAGGAGCATTTTATGTTGAAGTAAAAATCAGGTGTTCTGCAAGGATAGGGCAAGAAGTCAAGTTCAAAATAAAAAAGGCACCTATTTTGACCGTAATCAGCTGTTATCAGTTGTTTTCCCTGCTACTCAAATGTGCCCCCCAATTACCCCCAACAGTAGGCCGTGAGATGCATATCTAGTGTTACAAAAGGCTCTCTGTTTCATTAGGATTATGATATGAAATGTTCGTTTTTGGTGCCACAACTATGTGATTAGTTTAGGGGAAAGCAGTGGTTTGATTTAATATATACATTTGTTATATGAATGATTATCAAGATGTGTAAAATGTGTGTGTTACTTTGCTGGTGTCGGCTTTAATCAAACCCCTTTTCAAACAATAAACCTTAGACATAGCTACTAGTTGTTCAAACAAATAGGAGTGTTCAGCAGATTAAGAATGCTCCTCAGAAGTGTGTGGAGACCAAAAGCTAAAAGGAGAGTGAAGGAGAAACATTTATCCAACTACAAATGAAGTCTAATGTTGCTCTGATAGATGTGAGTAGGAGGTTTGCCAACATCCCATATCATATAGGGTTTAAAAAGTGGCCTAAAAGAACTGAATTCCAATCCAATATAAAAAGTAGTTGTCAAAATCTGAAAATGTAAGTAGAGAAGTGATGTTAAACATGGCTACAGTATGTGTGCTTACCATAATTGCATCACAGTGAACACGCTCATTCTCCTTAATGATAGCCACTCCCGGTTGCAGTCTGATGGTTGGAAATGTATTCAGAGCACATTGTCTTGTCCAAGGGGACTACTTATGTTATTTACCCAGTACATTTGTAGCATATAAACACACAGTTTGGCTGTTTATCTCCAACATTACAATTCCATGCCTGCTGTCCTTTAAACAACTGGCAAGGTTGTGTTTTGTATGTCATTGTGAATACATCTGTGTGTGAGTGTGCTTGTTTTGTGTGTAAAAAGTTAAGACTCTAATCTCTCCCATTCTTTTACCTGCCCTTGTGGTTTTTCAGGCGCCGTCTGGCACCATTACCCACTGAGTGACTAATGAGTCTTACAAATGTGTATTATTTGCATCAAAAGACGGGGACAGATTTCTGCAGCGCGACGCACCAATACTTTAGCAAAGAGAGGCGTTACAGGTGGAGACTGTTGATCTGCCACAGAGAGGAGAGAGGAGAGGAAGAACGCAGTGTTTGTTCTGGCAGCTCCATCTTTTATGTGCACTGAATAGTATTGCATATTGATCTGCTACCTGCGTATGTATGGAGCTGCAAATGCAATAAACAAATAAATATAAAGATAGATATTTAGAAACATAAGTCACAATTATATTGACAGAAATAGAAAAATAATATGTAAAAATATAATATTTATTAAAATTAATTCATTTATGAAATGTACTGTATGTATTTATTGGACAAAAATACTATTTATTTATTTATTTCCATGTTTATTTACTTCTGATTTACTTCTTTGAGTTTCTGTTTGTATCTATTTCCCAACTTATTAAATTCCTTAAACATAGAATAAATACATCTATTTATGTGTATACTAATCTATTGCTGTGCATATTTATACATTTTCTAAATGACCCCCAAATTAATTTGATGATTGAATTTTTATTTTCAGACAGTTTTCAGTTTTAATTATTTTATGTATTTATTATTCAGCCATTTTTTTTACATATTTATTTAATCATTTATGTATGATAATTGCATCTGTATTCCTTCATACAAACCAGTATATAGGTTTTCAAAATACACCTCATACTCAGCACAGCCTCTGCTAACAGAAGACTCCATTGAGTAGACATGTAGCAGCATGCTCTTTAGGACTGAAAACGACCACTCCCCCTAGTGGATCCTAACTGAATTCACCAACATGTCGTGTGTGTGTGTTTGCCATGCAACATGGAGTGAAGGGCTCTTTAGTCAGCCACATGCATGTGTACATGAGTCATAGAGACAAAGAAGTGTTTGCATGTTCTGCAAACTTTAATCTTACATATTACCTCAGCCTGTCTTTACTTCCCGAGTCCACTGCCAGTTCAGCTCAGACATTCCTCACAAATAATATGTTCTCTTTTTGTGTTTTCAGAAACGGTCCCATTTGAGCATGAAACTGCTGTAATTTCAGTTCCTTTTTCAAATGAGGTTTCTCTTCTTTTTGCACCATTCTGTTGCAGAATCATTTTCCTATAATTGTTCACTCACATTTCCACATGAAACATTCTACTTTTCCTCAAACGTTGATTGTCCTGGAGCAATGAGAGTTTCATCTCTATATTGCGTTGATATTTTTGGATACATTCAGTGTCCATATAGTAATGGACTTCAAAAGAAATGGAGGTTATAAGTCAATTATTCTGGTGGTGGACACACATGGCTGCTCCATCCTCACGGGGGGTCAAAACATTTGATGCAATCAAATACCTGGGAGTCCAGTGGGGGCCCGTCCCCTCCTTGGTGCCACACCATGGGTGGTTGGTTAATGTAACCAAATATATTCGTTACAGCGAGATGCTTGGCAACACTCGCCGTGGTTGTGGCAAAAGGTAATTTAGAGCTCTAACAGGTATGACAGAGTGAGGTGTGTGTGTGTGTGTGTGTGTGTGTGTGTGTGTGTGTGTGTGTGTGTGTGTGTGTGTGTGTGTGTGTGTGTGTGTGTGTGTGTGTGTGTGTGTGTGTGTGTGTGTGTGTGTGTGTGTGTGTGTGTGTGTGTGTGTGTGTGTGTTTGTGTACAAGGGAAGGATTTTAACACATTTCCTAATTGGATGGAGGGGGCAGATATGGCCCAGTGTGACCCAGCCTTGCAGCCGGACAGTACGGAGCTCAGTAATTTACCCAAAGAGTGACAGCCACGGCGATGCATTCAGGTTCAGCGGAACAATGGGTTAGCTCTCCAAATTAGATGGAAACCAGATAGGAAGATTTACTTACTGAGGACTGATAAGTAAGGACTCTGAACAAGATGGAAGGATTGAGGGGTAAAATATAGATAAACCAAATGTATGGATATCTACATACACTACACCTAGTCTGCATAATGTTGGAGGCTATTTTCCGTTCATGTTTGGCTGTAAAAGCATCTGCATAAGCACGCAGCTTTCATTTACCTCGCAGTCACGGGGCCTGATGTCCCACAGCTCATTCAGCGCATGCTAATATATGACTGCACAGGCCTCCCCATCATAATCACCCATAACACTAAAATGAGACGCATGACAGTAAATAGCAGTCAAGCCTTACAAAGGCTATTTGGCACGGGAATGATTTTTGTTGCTAGCAAACACTTCAGATGCCAATAAATCAGACAGATTTTTTGATATATTAAGCTGTTTCTTTTATTGTCATGCCTCGGTGCGGTCTGTGCATGCAAATAAAGAGATATATTTATTGTACATATGGACGAGGAGAGAGAGACTGAGAGAGAGTGAGACGCTGTTCCAGGAGTCAGATTGCAAATGATGAGTGATTTGTTTTTTCAATCAAAATATAGATTTTGATTTAGGAGCCGTAAGTGAGCAA
Organism: Notothenia coriiceps; assembly: GCF_000735185.1. NCBI lineage: Eukaryota > Metazoa > Chordata > Actinopteri > Perciformes > Nototheniidae > Notothenia > Notothenia coriiceps. Next base: position 8,973 of record NW_011352894.1, read on the forward strand.
AGCACCTTTTTGCCATGCATAACCAAACAAATAACATTGGAAGAATGACAATACATCTCTCAGTCGTGTTCTCTGCGATATATTATTACTTTATTATCGCCTACATTCCCCCGGCACACTGCAAAGCCCCAACACCAGACCCTAACAGCTTTATTTGTCATACGGATGGTCAATTTAGTCTAGGTCTCCTGCTGCCTTAATGTTATCTTTAAAACACGTCTGCTATATTAAACATGCCGAACACGGAGCAGCCATATGTGCACAGTGTGACACGCGTAGCGAAGGTTTGCACATAGGACTCGCCGCTGCTAGCATCTGCATGGAGGAACGGGACGGAAACACCCCTCTGAGGCAGGGGGCTCGGAGGGGTCAGCTAGACTTAATTGCACTGAGGGAACATGTGTGCTGGTTCAGGCCGGTGGAGCCACTCTGGAGGGGGCCGGCCATCTGCCTCCCTGAACCTCAAAGCCTGAGGACCGGTACAGGCTTAGTAAAGGAAGAGACAACGCTGTCAAAGGACACTATTTCAGCACATGGCTGATCCTGGGAGTTAGGCATGTGCTATTTGGTTAAATGTACAAAGGGCCAGCATTAACCTGCATTCAGACATGCATGTGTTCTTGCATTTGAACTGTGAGGCTGAGGTGGGCTATAACGAATGTACAATATCTTATTACTTGAATATTTTAAACTTGTTTTTGGTTCCTGGTTTGGCCGGAATAATCACACTGCTTGTTTTGCTTGAATACCTGGCCATAAGCATAATTGAAGGCCTTTGTCCGGTTCATCTTTGAAACTAAGATAGTCTGAAGGCGTGGTTTCTGTTGAAAAGCACCAGTATTGGTTTGTCTTTATTGGGATCAAATGCTTTAAGTATGTCATTTCCCCCAAATAGTAGGAGTGATACGTCAAGGATTCTGATTCAAGGAGTGTTTGGTAATTGGTAAGTATTTTTAAATCTGCATCAGACTGCGAAGCTAATATAGTAACCCTGACATCATCTATTGGTATTTGTTCAAACTGTTTTAACTTTTAAGATTTTACCATCTTGTTTTTGTTTTTATGGAACCAGAAGAGAGAAAAGAGGGTGGAGATAATGACAACCAAAGATTGTTCAAGCGTCACCTTTTTAGGCAACACAATCTTTGGTAGTTTCTAATGATGAGCAACAGTTTAGTCTTCCAAGAACAGGCATAAAACCCACGTCGCACACAATCAAAACACAGAGACATAAGTCATTGGTGATAAAGATGTTGCTTGCTGTGTGTGTATGGTATGGCCATGTATCTTGTCATTGCACAAGGCATTGCTTAAACAAAAGATACAAATAAAACCAATGCTCGTTGAAGTGTGAGTGAGACAGACTGAACTTTACAGCAAGCAGACCACGCCTGTGCATTAATATTAGTTGCATTATAACCTTTCCTGTGTAGAACACACCCCCAAACTTCACTTTGCATGTCCTCCTGGCCTGGTGTTTCTCATTCTGCATGCACCAAAAATAACCATCAACAGACTAAAGATAACTGTTTGGGACATGAGCACACGCAGCTATGTGGACTGATAATAGAGGGTGCAAGTTGCCAATGCCACTGTTGCCTTGCATACTGACGGTGTGTCTTTGTGTCTATTTTTACACTGCGCTCTATTCATTAAGGCTGATGACTGATAGGCTACTTTGTTGGCAGCGAGCGTCCGTAGCGTGATGCAATGACCTTGGGTCTGAACCGGGGAGTGGGGGCTCTAAATAAAGCGCAGGTTGCCACTCAGTCGAAGCGCCTGTTCTGCAGCGTTTAGGCAGTGGCATAACACGGATCAAGTGCATGAACACTTTACAGGTGTTCACGTGGAGAAGTGGCATACATGATTGATGGGAGTTAAACTGCTTTGACTTTAAAAACTCCCCAAAGTGTGCACTGATATCAGTACATACAACCATACATGTTAACCATACATGTTAACCATAGCTGTTTAAGATCAGAGTACTTGTAATGGTTTCGTCACTGACTAATAATATCGTCCTGACATGTCGTTCTGACAGCACATCAACTCTTAATGTTGTTGGTGTCAATCAATAACAAGGGTTTATTGACAAGTCAACAGATTGCCAAGTATTCTTCTTTAATTTTACCCATTTATTCTGGTTTTGTCTACGTTACCAACTTAAAGTTGGCTAAGTCAACCAGTTCATGGTGTTATAATGGGATCTGGCAAGAATCACATGATCGCGATATCTCCGAAAAGTACATCTTGTCAGGCTTTAATACCTGTTTGGAGCGAACACAGTGGTTCTCAAACTTTTTCTGTCATTCCCCACTTTGAACAGGTGGGCCTTTTCAAGCCCCACCTGCTCCTCATCGCTCCAATAAAATGGTAGGCCAAGCTTAAAATTGTCAAATGTATAATTCTATCACAGGGGTCTCCAACCTTTTTTAGGATGAGAGCTACTTTCAAAAAATAAAACAAGTCGTGAGCTACTTTTACTCCTCTTTTTTTGCTTTTTTGCAGTGTATATATTTAGCACATTTGAACATTATTATATGCTTACCTTTAACCTTTGTGTGCTGTTTGGGTCTTTGGGACCCGTTTTCACTGTTTACTAAAAGAACATGTTACAATTTAATTATTTTAACCTGCTTTATTTGGGGGTGGACCTCACATCCTCTAGGGGGGTCCTCACCTCCTCTAGGGGGGTCTGGGGGCATGCACCCTCGGGAAGAGTTTTTTTAAATGTTGAAGTGAAATGCATCAATCTGGTGCACTTTGAGCACACTCATATGAAAGGGAGCTGTATACTTTTCAATAATCCAAACATCTTTAGAATATGATCACAACCAATAACAAATCATTTAAACTCGTTTATACTTATCGTGTGTGTGTGTGTGTGTGTGTGTGTGTGTGTGTGTGTGTGTGTGCGTGTGCGTTTCACATGTGTGTATGAGAGATTTTTACATGCATGTATGTCTGTAAATTATTTTGGTTTCAGTTGTGTGTGTGTGTGAGCAGGCTCGGATTGGTCATCGGGAGATTCTGGACTTTTCCCGGTGGGTCGCTGCCTTCGGTGGGCCGCTGGCTCTGGCATAAGTGGGCCGTGGACTTTCACAGTGCCGTTGTGCCGGTACCGCACGCGCCGCTGCAAACACCTGCCTTTGCGAGGTTCCGGCGAGTCTGGTGCAGCGGCGCTGTGAAAGTCCACCGCCGTTGCAAGTCCACCGCCGTTGCAAGTCCACCGCCGTTGCAAGTCTCTGGCTGTAACAGTCCACTACCGCCCGCGAGGACCCAGGTTCAATTCCGGCCTGAGGTCCAAAAAATGTATTTACATTTTTTTTTTTTTATAAAAAATCTCCGGTTCATCGCGTCCATTCGCGACCCACCTATCACATCTCTGCACCCCAGCAGTGGGGCGCGCCCCACACTTTAGAAACGCTGAGCTAACAGCAGCTATTTGGTTGAGGTGGAGACCTATCAACAATACCTCCACCTAAAGAGGTTAGCGTAGATGAAGCATATCAGTTATATCAGAACTGGAGAGATTGAATTCAATATAAAAAGATAAAAGAACCAGTATCTTCCCTCCCTAATGGCATTACTCTGATCCCTACTTCTGAACTTTGGTAAGCTAGCACCATTATATTTCATCAAATGGTGTTGACATAGTGCAGTGATCTGAAATACTCTTTATCTGGTTATAATCGCACCCTGTACACTATGGCTCAACTCATCTTTGCAAACTTTCTTTTTTTTGTGTGATTTTTATGTCCAGTAATCAGCTACAAAATCTCGCACGGCTGCACACAATGGACTCAGAGAGAGGGGAGTTTTAACCAATGGGACCCTTCGTGTTAATGTCTGTTTTGACCTGGGAGGAAAAACTCTGAATGAAAGGCCTTTACTTATATCACATCACTGCCCTCCCGCTTCTCCGTTTCCACTCATATTTCCCTGACGGTCTATAAAGAGACAGCTATTTGAGAGGGTGCATTGATTTCTGGGCATATCTGGTGATAAAATGCGCTTCTCCGCCCGCCTTTAACTACCCAATTTGAGAGCCCCTGATTTGGCAGGGCCATGCAGGAAGTGTTGGAGCTGTGAATCAGAAGGGAGTATGCAGGAAGCTGGGACAGCGTCTGTAATAAAGACACATTCAGACAGCAGGGGCACAGATCCAGCCAAAGAGGGTTCCCCCTTATGGATTTCCAGCCTTGCTGCTGTTGGAGGGCAGATAAAATGTCCACAAAAAGACAAAGACTAGGCAGTCCTTAAGTAATCAGCTTCTTGTAAGCTGTTTTACTTCTCCCCAGGCAGAAATGCTTTGTGTACTTCTCCAATATAAAGTAAAAGTTTGCCATTTATTTTGAGAATTTGCCCTTCACCTTGCGTTTGCTTCAAATCCCTGCCAAGTTAGTGGCGGCCTTATTTCAGAGCCTTATTGAGCTGTAGATGAGAAAGTGGGTGTTACCTCAGAAACACTCCCTATAGCCTGCGTCCCTCTCTGCCCATTAATGAAGCATTGTCCCGGCCGCACCACTTTATCATGATCTATGAATCTCTGATTTTGATGCAATAGAAAACCAATCACTTGCAGCGAGTCTCCAGGCAAAGCATTAGTCATCATGTCTTTGACACCGCACTAGAATTGGGTCATTCTTTTAAATTAAAAGCCCTCATTTGTAAATATACACTTGCAGACAAAAAAGACACACACTCTTCTTATTTTGATGTATGGAAGAATAAAGCAACAGTGCTCAGGTGGATTAATGCCTGCCCACACCCATACTGCACCTGCACAGGGAAAGTGAAGGGCTAATGCAGATGATTGAGCACTTTAGCTTGAACCTGGCATTTGTACATTTGTATTCTTTATAAGCATTATTTCTCTGAGCCGGTGCATCCTTTTCACCATGTCAAAGAACACTTTAATGGCCAGGCGCTGTGAGGTGCCAATAACATGCCAATACATCCTACCGCTTCATTCTTCTTCATCTTATTTTCATTAAACCTCTCTCCTCCACATTACTCGGGTAGGCTATACATCTTTGTTCTCAGCTGGAGAGGCTTAAGTCTAGAAACGTAATCTCTGTTGCTCAATAGAGAGCTCCTGTCGTCTGATGGGGTCTGACGGTTATTGAGCACCTGGGGTGTGTTCAATAAACTTAAAGTTTGTTCCTGCTTTAGTCTAATAAAGGAGGACTCTGTGTCAATTTGCACATGAGATATATGTCTCGCATAACTGACGGCAAATTGCCAAATGCTCAAGCAACAATATCTCAGAAGATAAATGCATTTGAGTCAAGCCGAAGGAGTTTCATAGGAGTGTTCCAGACACAGTGTCAAAATGATAAGAAGTCCTAAAACCTGGAAAAGCTTTCTGGCACGTTTGGTTTCTTTGCCTACTCATAAAATGGCTTTACTGCATATTCACTGGTTTTTTTATGTTCTTTTTAATGTCAATAGCAATCAAAACTCCATCCGAAGCTGTCATTTATCTTTCAGTATCTGATCCAATTCATCTAGACATCAAGTTGTGTATCTTATCCCGGACTGAGGGACTTATCTGGTTGTTTCTTCCTGATCGATGTCTCTGCTCCGCCCATCATTAAGGCTGTCTCATTGACTGAGAGGAAACGCACCAAACCTCAGACACGGCCTCAATTCCAATGAGCTTGGCGAGTATTTTAAAACGGCCACTAGTTCATCCGCTGTCTGTGCTTATTGTCCCGGGGGTGAGCCAGCAGTCAGCGCACAGTCACAAAAAGAAAACCTCACGCAGAGGTGGAGCGGAAATAGGTCATTTCTTCCCGCTGACAATTATTCCATACTGCCGAGGCACTTTGCTCAATCCAAAAGGGCTGCTCCGGGATAGCTGCGAGTGAGTGTATCAGTGATATTTGTAGAGCTCATTATTGGCATGGAGTGGCAGGAGTAAAAAGTGAGAAAGAAAGAGAGGGGAGGACGGCAGAGGTTTACGGTGGGGCCGGCGTACAGTACGAGCGAGTTGGGGAGTTGGCGGCGGGAATGCTAATCGGCCTCCAGGGCGCTGAGCCGCAGCAAATCAACTCCTCAGAGCGGATCATGGCCCGGGCTGACATTAGACCCCCTCCCCTCTCAAACACACTTTCTCATCTTACTACTCACAAGGGGAGAAGGAGGTGGTGAAGGAGAGAGGGAAGGAGTGAGGGGAAGGACAATGTGTGATTATGATTGTGTGTGAGTATGTGTGACAGGGATCGGAAAGAAAAGCCAGACTGAAAGAAAGTAAAAGTTCTGAAAAACGTTGTTTCAACACAGTCCTTCAACACTGGCGGATTTAGGATTGTAGGAGATCCGGGGCTTAGCCCAGGAGTTATTGGGGGGGGGTGCAGGGGTAAAGTGCTATTTCTTCCAATTGGGGGGTGGACTGAACATCCTTTAGGGGGGTCGTCGCCTCCTCTAGGGGGGTCCGGGAAGATTTCTTTTTTAAATATTGAAGTTAAAAGCATCAATCTGGTGCACTTTGAGAGCAACATTTGTAAGTCAGCTAAGTCCTTCACTTCCACTGGTACCATGTAAACCAGTGCTAGCTGTTCCATGGTCGGGTCGTTGGCGACTAAACCGGCTCCCCCACCTGGCCTCGGTCTTGTGTGGTGGGTGATGGAGAAACCCAGCAGGACTATATACAAAACCTGTCAAAGGGCGGATGAGCTCCTTGTGAGCCAACGGCCAACTCCTGCAGCCAATGTTGGCGCCAACGTATTGACCTCTGTCTTTCCTTGGAGTCCTGTCAGCGGAGGACAAGTGTGGTTCCTGCAGTTTGGGCAACGCTGGAGCCCTCATTCCCGCCCGGGCAAGTGCAATGGAGAGGACACTTCATCGCGGCGGCGTAAAGACGCCGGGGAAACAACACGGCAGAGCGACAGTCTACGGGTTATAAGCTCCAGTCAGATTGGCGTAAGACGGAGCGCCACGGGTCCTCTGCGTCGGTGGGAGGGGTCATCGTGTCCCAATGGTCATCAACCGCCCGCCTCAAGCCAGGCAGCCCCTGGCCAGTTAGGTTCTGACCCGCCACGTCTATTGCTTCGATGGGGTGGTCGCAGCAACCATGGACGTTAAAATCTCACCTACCAATCAAAGAAAAACTCTAAACCGTAATAAAGAGCGGAATTCAAATTTTAATTTAAATGTACATCTCCGGCAGGGAAGCTGGAATGTTCGTACCATGTGTCCGGGATTCACTACGGATCCAGACTGCAACGTACAAAGACAAGGTTCAACACGCAAAACAGCACTGATCGACCGGGAGCTGGCCAAGCTTGCAGTCGACGTCGACGTCGCCGCGCTACAGGAAACCAGACTAGCCGATTCTGGTTCTATCAAAGAGCAAAACTACACTTTCTTCTGGATGGGCAAAGCCAAAGATGAACACCGCACACACGGCGTAGGCTTTGCAGTGTCCAACAAGCTGGTGAAAGAGTTTGACTCCCCTGTCGGTGTGTCAGAAAGGATAATTTCCCTGACGCTCAAGCAATCTGCCAGCCCAATACATCTGATATGTGCCTACGCCCCCACACTGCCGAGTGAAGCTGCGGTCAAGGACCAGTTCTACGACAGCCTGGCTGGCGTCTTGAACAAGATTCCCCCCGAGGACTGCGTGATGCTGCTCGGCGATTTCAATGCTCGTGTCGGCGCCGATTATCTGGCATGGCCGGATGCAATCGGTCACTTTGGTGTTGGGAAAATCAACGAAAACGGACAGCGAGTTCTCGAGCTGTGCAGTCAACATGGGCTCTGCATCGCAAACACTTGGTTCCAGCAGAAGCAACGTCGACGGGTGACATGGATGCATCCACGGTCCAAGCACTGGCACCAGCTAGACTTAGCTTTGGTCAGAAGACGTGACATTGGCCTAGTCAGATGCTCCAGAACTTACCACACTGCTGATGGTGATACCGACCACTCGCTTGTTCTAACCCAGATGAACATGCCTAAACGAAAACCTACCCCAAGACAAAAAAAGAAGCCGCGCCTAAACACCGCAAGAATGAAATGCGCAGAAAATGTCATGGCATTCCGGAAGTCGTTTGCAAAGAAGATGGCTGCAAGCAGTACCGGCACAGGACCAGAAGAGAACTCGTTGGAGTGGTACAGTTGCGATAGCAGTCCCACTTGTTAGCGGTACACGGTTCACCAAACAACGACGAGACGTGAAGACGTCGAGACCGCGTGGGCCACTTCTGGTACAGCGCGCTGCTCGGCGGGCCGGTGGTGGTTGGTGTGTGTGTGTTTTGTGTGTTTGTTTTGTTTTGTTTGTTTTGTGGTGGTGGTTTGGTGTGTTGGGTGTGGGTGGTGTGGTTTTGGTTTTTTGTGTGGTGTGTGTGGTCGTGTAGTAACTTATTTTGTTCTTTTTTGTTTGTGCTTGTGGGTGGGCACTTAGTTCTCTTGTTTGTCTTTGTTTTTTTTTGCGGTGCGAAAGAGACTGGCGTGGTCGTATAAGACGCTCTTTGGAACGTTGCATGCGTCATCGCTATTACGGTGCCATCAACGCAATGCAGGGAAACAGCGGAGAGCGGGCAGGCGAGAACCGGCAGGAGTACAGGTTGAGCGCGGGGCGGAGCGTGGAAACGTCTAACTGTCTCTGAACACTTACACGCCGTCATTGTCGACAGTGTAAACTCCTCTAGTCGGCCCTACGGCTAGGACCGGGCGTCGAGACGGGAGTCGTCATAGAATCGCGCAAGGTGATCGAGACGTACCACTGTTCAAACAGGTCGAGTCGTAACTACAGTCTTCGACCACAACTTCCGTTTCGGTGCACCGACTACGAGGAACCAACCGGTATCTCGAGACTCATCACGGAGTTGGGTAGCAGCTGTAGGACAACGGGACACAGTCACTAGTCACGAGGGAAGACGTCTGAAGTCGCCTGTTTTGAAGAAACGAGAGCCGGTTATCGGAACAAGTCCGAGGGCATGTCAAGGGGCCGTCCAATGGTCACAGACTTCGCGCAACCTACCAGTAGCGTCTCGAACAAGGTCATGACCAACGTTGTCCTAGACTCGGAAGGAGACTTCAAGTGTCGACGCGTAGGGAACTCACGTCACTCTCTTGAGGCACAACGGGCAACGAACATCTGAAACACGCGAACAAGAACCGTCTCTTGTCGCCAAAGGTCCTGATGTCGTAAAAAGCCGGTAGGTCAGAAGAACGCCGCCGGAAAAGCACGGTTTTCTAAGTCCATCGGCGCAGTACGTATCGTCGGAGCGNATTATGGAAAAATAAATAATTATGGCAAAACTTAACTTAAATAATAATCACTATTATGGGTCCATAAAACATTTATTCAGCACTTTTGAATGCATACAGTACATTAATTCCAAGTCAAGTGCATTTTCTTTTCTCTGTAGGATAACTACAACAAAGTGCATTCAGAACAAAGCCAAGGTGCTTTAAAACTGCATAAACATCTAGGCAAGTAGGCCTACAACAAAATAGTGTAAATAAAGACTGTAACAGCCAGGCCTTCAACAACAACAAATGCACCTATAAGTTTGGTAACCTAACGTGTTGTTGTGATGACGTAATCAAAACGCGGCGACAAGCGCGGCGACAAGCACGGCGCGCGACCATGCTCGCAGCTGGCTCACAGCCAACATGTCTGCCGCTTGGAGATATTTAAAAATATCAGAGAGAGAGGCGCGGATTGCGATTTGTAAAACGTGTTCAGCTGACATTTCTCGAGTGGGTGTAACTGCAAAGACTTTCACCACTTCGGGATTACTCCACCACTTGAAATCAAAACACCCGGACAAATATGCGGAGTAGGATCAACGTAACCCTGTTCTCTGACATTCGGTGATATGTTTTCGGTGCTAAATGCCCTTTCGGCCGAAAGCACAGGGCATTTAACCATTTTCGGCCGATAATGTTCGGTGGCCGAATATTCGGTGCATCCCTAGTTATGACATCATAAAGTGACCAAATCTGATCAGCTCATTTTCAGACAGGTTTTTATAAAAAAAATGGATCGGGACAAAAAGAGAGAGAATCTTTGTTCCTGAAACTTTCAGAGTCTCTTTCCACAGAAGGGACACATGTTGATGTATAAAAGACCTGTTAATTAGATTTTGCATAATAGGAGACCTCTAATGATGATAGTCGCTACAACACAAGGTGTTGGACTAATTATGTTGACCTAAGGATAGTTCTAATGATGTAATGATCAGCAGAGTGATGGGAACCAATGGGGAACCAATGGGGAACCACTCCTGCATTGTTATAATTTGTAAATCTGGTGATTATCTAGCCTTACAGTTTCAAATGAGTTGAGATTAAAACTCCATCTGTGGGGAAGTGACTGTGAGTCAGTCGACTGTTGTGAATGGTGACCGCCTGACTGATGAGGGAATCACTCTTTCAGAATGAATGGATACAGTGAATGGAATGAAAGAGAAAATAATTACAGAAAAATAGACATCCTGACAATGATGCACGAGCGTACTGTAGCTTTCAGGCACAGCAACAAACAGAAACGTGTCATCATGAAAGGACAATGAATCAGACCGTATTTGACCTGCCACTGAGGGTTTCCCAATTCCACCCTGTAATTAAAGCAGTCCATGGAGCTCTGCTGCTGTTTGGACCTCAACCTGTGGAGGCCACCATGTAATTAGTCTCAAAGGGAGACATACTTCTGTGTCTCTCTACCAAAACACCAACAGAGGAGCTGCAGCTATTTTGTCTAGGCAAATGAAGAGTATTATGTAAAGTCTGGAACACAAACACCTGCACAGACTGCTGCAGGACTTTATATGAAATCCTCTGAATTCTTCTGTGTACGTCTGTTTGTGCCGCTTTGTAACAACTCAGCCGATAATAACACCTGTAAACTTTTCTGAACACATTCTTTTTTTTGTTGATTAGTGTTAAAGACCAAATCTACACCAGGGCATCTTCAGAACGCACTGCTTAACCTGTTATGCCCCAAGCCTGTTTTTCAGGTCTCAGGCTCGAAAATGACATTCCCAGAACAAATGACAATATCTTCCCTTCGAAAAGGGGTACATTAATCGTCCTTTTTTTCTCAAAGCAATGATAAACCTGTGAGTTGGATGTTGAAAAGTCAGAATCAATATAGATTTTTTTTTATTTTAAAGTAAATTCAGATTGAACATAGTAAAGAAATGTAAATTATAGTGTCCGTCCAAAAATAAAACATTACTTATAGTGAAAACTACCCTTGAATGATGAGATAGTAGACTAAAAGCTTTAGGAATCCAAAGTACAACATATAATAAGTACCCTGTATCAAGATTGATGCAAAACAAGTGAAATTTGACCTTTTATAGAGAGATTTAGAAAAAGAAACCCACCTCTGGGGTCATTTGGGTGGATTTGCCGTTTCTCTGGAACCCATTGGTCGATTTTGATGATTGACACCACTTTTTAATCTGGAAACTTAAAAGCAGGTTTATTGCTTATGGATTATCAGAAATAATTTCAAAGTGACACAGACACATTGGATTAACCTATGGATTAACCTTCAGCAGCGTTTTTATCGTTTTAATGCCACTTTCTTTCAAGATAAGATCCAATCTTCTTATTCCAATCCCAAAACATTTTTTTCCATCTTCTCCACCCTCTTGGCCCCCCCTAAAGCCCCTTCCCCATCCTCCCTTCTGTCAAGCGACTTTGTTAACTACTTTGAACAAAAGGTTGATGAAATTCGCTCTTCTTTTTCTGACTCACCTTTACTCACCGCTGGGTCACCACACCCACCTGTCACCCACACACTGACCTCCTTCTCCCCTCTCTCTCCAAGTGAGGTTCTTACCCTCATTACCTCTGCCCGTCCTACCACCTGTCCTCTGGACCCTATTCCCTTAAACCTACTTCAGACTATCGCTCCTGATATTCTACAGTTTCTCACCCATTTAATCAACACTTCTCTAACTTCTGGTCACTTTCCAAACAGTCTTAAGGAGGCAAGAGTAAACCCTCTCCTAAAGAAACCCACTCTCAACCCGTCTGATGTTATAAACTACAGGCCTGTCTCTCTCCTCCCGTTCCTGTCTAAAACACTTGAACGCGCTGTCTTTAAAAAACTCTCCTGTTATCTGCATCAGAACAACCTTCTGGAACCGCACCAGTCTGGTTTCAAGGCAGGTCACTCAACAGAAACTGCCCTCCTTGCTGTCTCTGAGGAACTGCACACGGCTAAAGCAGCCTCCCTCTCCTCTGTCATCATCCTTCTGGACCTGTCTGCTGCATTCGACACGGTGAATCATCAGATTGTCCTTCGCACTCTCCAAGAACTTGGGAGTTTCAGACTCTGCACATTCCGTCCTCACCTCATACCTCAAAGACCGCACCTACAGGGTAACTTGGAGAGGGTCCGAGTCTGACCCTTGTGAATTAACTACAGGGGTCCCTCAGGGTTCTGTTCTTGGTCCCCTCCTCTCCTCCCTGTACATAAACTTGCTCGGATCTGTCATTAGCCCGCATGGTTTTTCATACCACTACTACGCTGACGACACCCAATTAATTCTGTCCTTTCCCCGCTCAGAGACCCACGTCGTCACACGCATCTCTGCTTGTCTAGCAGACATCTCTGGATGTCTGCTCACCACCTCAAGCTCAACCTTGACAAGACTGAACTGCTTTTCCTTCCGGGAAAAGATTGTCCCACTCTTGACCTGACAATCAACATCGGCACCTCTACCGTTTCCCCGACTCTGACTGCAAGGAGTCTAGGTGTGATCCTAGATAACAAACTGTCCTTCACTGCAAACATCGCTGCTACAACCCGCTGCTGCAGATACACTCTTTACAACATCAGGAGGATACGTCCCCAGCTGACCCAGAAAGCGACGCAGGTTCTGGTCCAGGCTCTCGTCATCTCACGCCTAGACTACTGCAACTCCCTCCTGGCTGGTCTACCTGCATGTGCCATCCGACCTCTGCAGCTCATCCAGAATGCAGCTGCTCGTCTGGTCTTCAACCTTCCTAAATGTTCCCACACCACGCCGCTCCTCCGCTCCCTTCACTGGCTTCCGGTAACTGCTAGAATCCACTTCGAGACAATGGTACTTGCGTACCATGCTGCGAATGGATCTGGCCCTTCCTACATCCAGGACATGGTTAAACTGTACACCCCAGCACGTGCACTCCGCTCTGCATCAGCCAAACAGCTCGCTGCACCCGCACTGCGAGGGGGACCCAAGTTCCCATCAGCAAAAACACGTGGGTTTGCTATCCTGGCTCCAAAATGGTGGAATGAGCTCCCCATTGACATCAGGACAGCAGAAAGCTTACACATCTTCCGGCGCAGACTGAAAACTCATCTCTTTCGACTCCACTTCCAGAGATAGAATTACTAACAAAGCACTTAAGTATACTAATAAAGGACTGGGGCTTATCTAAAGCCAACAGAGCTTTTGTGCTGTGCGTAGCAACAGGAAAACCTGACGGAAGCATCAGATCCATAGTATTAACTACAGAAGGGGCGAAAGCGTGAAAGAGCAGTCAGAAAAATGATTTGTTAAGGATCATCATTCATTTTTAAGAGGGTAGACGGAAAATCACTGACATTATTCGAGTGGATATACGGCGTATAGCAGCGTATCACGTTAGGCTCCAGACACTGTCCGTCTTAATGCAATCACGCAACGTCGGACTCAAGAAGGACACATTGAATCAGTGGCTTCGGGAGGCTGAGAAATTACAACAACTATTTTTCTTACAACGTGAACTTCACTGTTTATTAGCAACTCTTTTTTATTGGGTTCTTTTATTTGCTTCAGTGCATTGTGAGAATAAGTGAGAATTACTTTAACTTCTGTTAGACAGCTATCATATGAATAAATAGTTACGGTGCATTGTATCGCATTAAATGCTTTGAGCATCTGACTGTTTAACAGTAATAGATAAGGAATTGTTCAAATGATAGTGAAGTCCCAGCGTTGTAATAGCAGTCTTTCATGCTCGCTCCCTAGGTTGATTTTTCAGCTTAGCCTAAAGCTCTGTGTCAAGTCATTTCTTGGATGCACCATCCGAGTTACTCCTCATATGACGAGCCAACTACAACACATGCAGCACTGAGATCAAGTACCGCAGGATGCGCTGCCGGACTCTGATGAAAATGTTCGTGCTGAGAAAATGGTGGTACTACACTTCCGTTTGGTTGCTGCCCGGAAACGCTTTTATATCACCATTGACTTTACATGGGAAAAATTTGCTGTAAATCGTTGGATACTTTGGTTAAACTACATAACTACCGCCAGTATGAACAACCTGTATAGCCGTAAGAAGACATATCGTTGCCTCTCAGTTGTACAAAATGTGCTAATACGTTAATGGCTTGAGCAGTCTCTGTTCGCGTCATGAAACATTTAACCCCTGCATCCTAGCGATGGACCCGCGCGGCGTGGTGACCACGTTCATGTGATAGAATCGTGTTGCAGTAGCTAAAGGTGAGTTTTACTCTGTGAGAGACCATGTATTCACAGATCAGAAAGGACCATATGCGCTACTGCCAGCTCCACGGAGATTAATTAATGGATATATTCAAGATGCTTGCTGTAAATTCATCATTTGTACATGATCAGACACATGCTGTAATGATGTAAGGATGTTTCCTTATCACATAAGTTACACTTCGACGTAGATCAAACCGTCTGATTGACAGAGTACGTATGTCACATAGTGTCAGCGTCTTTGTAGGAGGGCCCGTGAAAATGTTATTGTACAAAAAAAATAGCTTTTGTCCCTTTCTGCCATGGTATGATGCTGACAACTTCATACTTGATCTACTTCAGCTTGATAAATCAAGCCAGAGTGTCTTTATTGTCTGCTGACACAGATAGCTGCAGTTGGGTATTGGCAAAAGCTTCTTAAGGTAAAGCTTTTATCAGGATAAAAGGTGTTTTCTGTCTGGTTACTGTGTGAAATTAAATGATATCTGTAGAGCGGCGGATATTATCGAGTCTGTTTGCTGTGTTGCTAGTGTGCTACCTGTGGTTTTATTCTGACAGTGCCTTGGAGCTAGTAGATGTTGCTGTACTGTGTTTTTAAATGCTACATTGTATGTCGCAAGCACGGAAACTCCCTCTTCTGTAATCATTGGTTAGCACTAAAAAGAAGGTTGCAATGAAGTGTGGTTGTGAATCTTTAGACCCTCTGGGATACAGCCAGATTTGAATGTCTATGCTCTATTATCTGTCAGTAACAGTACTCTGGTCTTCTTCACTGTTCTACAAGTAAAAAAGCACTGAAATATGCCTTTAAAATGGCGATATAATTCGCGAATAGAATTAAGGTTTACCACAATCCTGTAAGGGTGTTAATTAGTTAATGTTTAAGACCTCGGATTCTCCAGCGGTCCTATTTGATTATTTTCTAGGTTTTACTGTTTATCGTGAGATCAGGACATGTCTGTTTTTAATGGGTCACGATCGTTAATTAGCTCTGAAATTCTCCTTGTTGTTGAACTACTTGCCATTGTCAAATACGAATAAGTATTACATATTTGTTCTGGTATCTGTGGCTTATAAAAGGTTTCTAATTAGTCCGTGGAAACCAAAAGCTTTGGGATCCATCCATGCCAGAATTATGATAGATATGTAGATCTAGTGGTTTCGATCAGGAAGAGCCTGACCATAAGTGTGTCTAGATATTAAAAGCTGTTTCAGTATTCATCCATTGTCATTGTATTTACCACAGTAATAAGGTAGAATAAGGTTTACTACAAATATAAATACAGGTGAGGTAATCAGACACAAAATGACACGAGGACAGAGGAGCCAGCTAATCGCAGTGGTGGAGGTACGCATGTCGTTTAATTTCACTGTAATTATATCTTTTCACATATCCTAATTATCACGTTACGCCAGAAGTTATGCTTGCCATGAGGACTGAATGAAATGGATGTGTTCCATATCATTCCAATGACAGAGAACCACTAATTACATGTTTAACTCTCTGAGATCGCTGCGCATCTCTGCCTAGTGTCATTGTGATTGAATGTTGGCCTGTGGTTCTCACCGTAGTGCCGGAGAACTGACTTTTTTTCTGTGTTTCCTCCATCCACCATCCCCTCGAGGATGCCTTGTGCCTACTGTGGGTCATCATTGAAAGATAAGACTCAATTCCCAGAAATTAAATTGAATTTGTCCTGGCTAGAAAAAGGTTACACGTTACTACGTATGTACTCTGTTATTCTAAACTACTGGGACTGTCTAAGTTGCACTATGCGTGTTGTTGTCATACTTTGAATACGTATGTATGTCACTATACTACTCTACAAAAAATAGAGGGTCGTATAGCTTTGCGTCAGTATATTTCAGGGTTTTTTCTATGCCATTGTTCATCTAAAGCTTCTATACTAAATAGGCGACTACATACTCCTGCGAGTGCCCGAGCGCCGCAGTTCTCCCTTCCCACCACCCTCCATGGCCTCAATTGTGTTCAATAAAAGTAGTTTTTAAAGGTGGGTAGGTAATTTGAGAAAACAGCTTGAGTGCACTAGTAATTTGAAAAATACACCCGGAAAAAATCTACCCCTTCCTTACAGAGCCTCCTCACAATACACCACAAAGCGCACATGAACAAGAGGGGCACGAGAATAGATTTGTGCACAGATGGAAGGCTTGACGCTAATCCAGTTACTTAGCCGAAGCGGCTCAGATGATTGTGCCGTCGCTTTTACAGCACTAACGCTCATAGATGACGATTTTGTTAGGATTTTTGTCAAACACTTAAAGGGTGGGGTAGGTAAGTTTGAGAACAGGCTCGAGATACACTTTCTGTGTATATTACAATGGAAATGCCCTTAACATCCCGATAGCAATGAATAATCGTGAAGAGCTTTTGAACAAAACAATCCATAAAAACATGGTCATACCTGGGAAGCCCGTGGCGCTGTAAAAAGCACGACCGAATCAGTCTGAGCCGGCCCAGCTAAAAGTAACTGGATGGCCTACCTGCTGTCCAGCCTTCCATCTGTGCACAAACTTACCTCGTGCGCCCCCCCGCCCTCATAGAGAGCCGCAGTGAGAGTCGTAAAACCCGGGAAGTAAACTTCTTCCGGTTCCTTCTTGAAAAACCGATGCAAAATTCTTCCATAGGATTTTGGAAAAAGCTCGAAATACGGCTGTGGTTGAACACATGTTAAAGAGAGGGATCACAGTATGTTTGTGCAGTCGGATGAATCCCACATGTCAACCCTAACCTATGTTTAAATACATTTCTGAAATTTCTGAATCATAAAATCTTAGTCGCAAAGGCAAAAGCTAACGTTGTGCTATAAACGACCTACAAGCCAGACAGAGGCAGGGTCGCACGACTGTCAAGTCAACCGTCACGCCACTTAAGATCGTTTCAACTGACCTTGCAACTGAAACTGCACTTGAACCTAAATAAATATATTAGCCATTTTAAACTGTATACCCCGGTTATCTAGCCCTTTTGTGTTTTTGTTTAATGTATACCTAACCACACGATGAGCACTGAAATTCAGACTCCAGCTTACCAGCTTCCTGCCTACCAGCCTGCCACGACCAGTATAAGACGGAATGTTAAGCCCTCCCACCTATTTTTCCAAGAGGGCGTTGCCCAGATTTTCCAATTTCAGGTTTAACCAGGAAGAATGGCGCTTGCATTCACAAATACAGAAAGACAAGTTTCATGGACTTTCAGTTGTGTTTGAAGAGCATTTGAACACATCAATATTTTAGATCAACTAAAGTATATCTAATCTGTAATTCAAGGTAATAATAGTTTTATATATTAAATATCATAATTAATAATTGTAAATGTTTACATAACTTCTTTATGTTGTTATGCTCATACTTTAACCTTTACCAATCGTTTGCTTTAAATGCAGGTATACCTTGTGTTTTGCTTTTCTAACTGTCCCTTCGGGACACATAATGGGGGTGGGTATGATCTTATTATTATTATTAATATGAAGATATTATTAAGATAAATAAGATGTTACTTTATTCGATGAACATTTTAGTTTAGAATGGTGCTGTCCACGATAATTCCGAGAAGGCTCACAGGTCACAATTCCGACATTATTTACAAACAATAGTGGCTTTCACACCGTCTACAGTTTGATTCTGTATAGAGGGAGCTCTGTCAGTTTTCGAATTACCATTGGTTCGGGGAGCCCTATTTCAGAGCACATCCGCAGCTTAAATATGTCACACGCACGCCTGTTGACGCGCAGCAGCGCGGATGCGATTCAATTGCTATAAAAACACCTTCTAGCTAATACAAGACAGTGTCCACTATGCCGGCGGATGTGGCTGTTGTTGAAGCTCTTCAGGCTCCGCATCGGCAGGACCTCTCCCTCGGCTGTGGAGCTTGGTCAAACTCCCCTAACGCCGCTTACAGCCGGCCAATAAAAGTTGTTTCCGTGCACGGTTTGTCATTATTATAGACTCCTCTCGCTTCGTTGCTTGTGGAATACAAAAGTCTGTGACGCTTGGCTTGTTTCGTTTACATATTTTTTTTATTACAGAACCAGAGTTAAAAAACTATCAATATTGAACATTCAAAATACCGCTCCGTGCCATCACCGCCATAACCATAGCAACGTATAGTAAAGAATGCAGCGCCGCCACGTACAGATGGCAACACACCAGACATATGTCCACAAATATAAGCAACAAATATTTCAGAACTGTAATGAACAATACCTATATTTATT
>NW_011352894.1:27702-34660 GCF_000735185.1 Notothenia coriiceps
CCAGTTGTGGGCAGGAAATATATTGGACGCAAGATGTGTGCAAATGTAATTTATTATCCTAGTCATGTGAAACATGATTTAAGAGGGGGAAAGGGGGGGACATAAACCTCGCCTCTAAAGTGGGTGCCGCGGGGTGGAAATGCTCCCCCCGGGGGAAGACCTTTTTTTTAAATACTTGAAGTAAAAGCATTCAATCTGTGCACCTTTGGAGGAGCAAGCCAATGAGGAGATCTAGTGATACATCTTTCAACACCGCATATGAAACAGAACTGGTAAGCAGATTATTCTTTTGATATTTTACAAATCACTCCCCTTTTTCAAACTCTATTCTTGTTTGATGGTTAAGCCAACTTTTTTTTGTTTAGCTGTCCATAATAGTATTTATACCTGTTTTTTCATTTTTAGTCTCCATTAATAACATAATGATCATATCAAGGGTGTGCCATTTAGTAACCTCTACTTAGAGCTGCAGGGTTATTTGAGCCTCTCCCAGGAAGACTCTCTTCCACCTGGTGTAGGAAAAGCTTCTTTAAATTACGTTAGCATAGCTAGCTAACCACCCAAGAGCTAATAACAACAAGATCGCCACTGGGTGCTTACCAACTAAACAGACACAGCCTCGCAAACACGGCAGCATGTGTTATCGGGTCCTTATGGTAGCTGGGCAATATTGAAAGAGGCCTGGAGCGGCGTTCCGGTGCTTCTCCGCGTCAGACACTCAAGTCCTACACTCCCCTTCAGACGAGACTAAACCAGACGTGAAGACATGGTATCGGTTTGAGTTCAAGGGAAGCCTGGTCCTGGCCACGAAAACTAGGCCACTCGCTTAGGTTTAATTAGTTTTGCCGGTCCCCTTGAGTTTCTTCTTCCTTTTTTTTTTGAAAAGTGAGAGTTATTCGTCAGTCCGGACTGGACGGTCGGACGACGGACCCCCCCCCCAAAACCAAAAAACTCTCGGTTCTCCCACGAATTACACAAGTCCACCCAAATCAGCTTAAAAAACGGGGGAGGTGCCGAATAAGGACTAATTTTGCATCCACTGTAACTGGTCCCTTCAATGGCATGTAGAACACGATAAAAGCGAGTGCTGAAGTTAATCCATTAGTTAATATCCAAGTGAGCTGGCGTCCCCTTTTTGGAAATGTTTGATAATCCATAAGAATAAAACAGCTTTTCAGTTGCTTTATATCAGAGCAGGGATATTTCTCCCCTCTGCTGCAAGCTAGCATGCGCAGAGACGCCACGTTTTTTTTAACATGAGTGTGTGCGGGACGATTTCCCTTGGATTCTATTGGCTCTAACGGTCAGAAAGAGATGTCACATGTCAAAATCGAACAAGGGGGGCCAGAGATAAGGAAAATCCACCCAAATGGCCCCAGAAGAGGTTTTTTTTCCTAAATCTGTCTAAAAAGGTCAAATATCACTTGTTTAGCATCAATCTTGATACAGGGTACTTATTATATGTTGTACTTTGGATTCCTAAAGCTTTTAGTCTACTAACCCATCATCCAAGATTCGTTTTCACTATAAGTGCAAAATAATATATTTTTTTGGACGGACACTATAATTTACAGTTTTTTACCATGTTCAAACTGAATTTTTTTTAAAATAAAAAACATCTATATTGATTCTGACTTTTCTACATCCAACTCACAGGTTCATCATTACTTTGAGAAAAAAGATTATTAATTTAACCCTTTTAGAAGGGAAGATATGGTCATTTGTTCTGGGAATGTCATTTTCGAGCCTGAAACCTGAAAAACAGGCTTTGGGCCTAACAGGTTAAATTATGCTAAGAGTTTAAGATTTTCACAGGACATTATGAAGATAGAGATTTAAATGTGTTGGATTATTTGACTTTAGTCAAGGTCTGGTAGATACCTGCTAACGGAAACACTTGAGGAGCTTCATTACTCATTACACACTGACTACAGCCACAGAACGTGATCCAGCATCGTCCCACTGCGCTGTCTTAAAGCAAAATGCTACATCATTTGTAGCACTGCAGTATCTTGTCGTGTGTAACATGTGCCGCCTCGTCAAGAATTCTGCTCTCACTCAGGTAATATCAGCCCGAGGGTGAGAGCAGAGAAAGCTTATTTGCTGTGGCTCAAGTGGACACATGAGACAGTTTATAAAAGCTTTGGTAGGAGGAAATTCAAAAACAATGAGGGGATGAAGTGAAGAGAAGAGGCCTTTGTTGTCCCCCTCTCTGACCTCCAGGGATTCAGCAATGTGGAGGCTGAGGACTGATGGAGGTAGGGGGACTGGGCATGGGTTCAGGAACGCCACTCTGAGCAGATGGGAGAAAAATCTGTTTGCATTGTCTGAACTTTCCCTGACGCTTAGCAGCTCCCTGTCCAGCACAGAGCTCAGGAGGAAGCCTTTACATTACATGTCATTATTCTAACACCTGTATCCAATGAGCCTACAGACATTACAACAGAATGGTACAGTAATAAGTCCTAAATCCCAGAAAAAAGTCAGCCTTCCTACCACTTCTGGTTCCCTGTTCTCTAAGTCAACGTTTATTTTAAATGTTTTTGTGATAAGACGCCTGAAATGAGATCTGTGGTTAACACAAGCTAAAGAGTTTTTGCTCTACGACACAAAACACGTGAGTTAATACTGTCCGAAGCTTTTATGTGTCAGCAGCGGTGTTGCTGTGCAGTCATGCGACCAGGATGTAGTTTCTTAATAACTTGACGTTAGCTTTTTATTTTTGGTGATTGCATTTACGCTTCAAAAATCATTAAGTGGTGTTAATAGGTGGAGATTATCCTGCAGAGCAAAATGTGTGAGAATCATTAACGTGTGTTTGCCACTGAGATTATTTCTGTAAAATACCAAAATCCAATGGAAAAATCCCATTGGTTTTTTGTTGAGGCAGCCCATGTGATACTAACTTCTGGGTCAGTCTACAAAAATACATCATCACTGCACCACTCTGTACCGTGACATGACGGAGTTTGGGGTTAAGGATACTCTGACAAGTTGATGCCTCTGATAACTAGAAGCCTTTACACATGTTTCTTCCTCCTTTTTTTATCTTTCTTTTTATAAATACAATTTCCAGGAATGTATGAAACATTTTATTTTCTCGTAGAGGATTGATGTCGAGCCAGGAGAAAACATGTAAACCAGATAAGAAGTGGTATTTTTGAAGACAGTTGACGATAACCCATATTACAAAAAATTCCCCTTTTTTAGGTTACTCTAAAAAGAATAACAGTGTGTTGTGGAGTATCTGTTTTTCACAATGGCTGCAAACATGACGGGACAGCGAACAGAGATGGTGAACAGGTTAAATGCTCTTTAAAGTGTACGGTGCACTGAAGGTTTGTGAAGCCAAGGGTCAAGTACAGGAAGAACACCACGAGCCGTTATCAAAGCACCTGTGTTCCCTGTGTTCCCTGTGTTCCCTGTCCCCACCTGTGTTCCCTGTCCCAACAGAACTGAGACAGAGAGAGTGCTCGGGTTGGGGGGGTGTGATGTGTGATGTTCAGAGAATGATGCAGAGATCTGCTCTCCCTCTCCGCTCGTCTCATCATGAGTTATGCTACAGCCTGGAGGGCCCTCTTTTTAAAACATCTCTTCATGCAGAGATTCACAGCCACTCATCAGACGGCTCAGGCTAATGCGCAAGTGTTGCAGGGAACATGGACCAAAACACTGCAGCTTTAAGAGAATGAAGGTCCAGGTTCATGGAGAGCTCAGTTCAGCCATTTCAATCAGTAGCTCATCCCATTCTCATGGGAGAAAGGGATGAGAGTACACAGAATACGAGTACTCTGTGTACTCTCTGAGAGTTCTGAGAGTACACAGAATACGAGTTCTGTCTCTGTGTACTCGTATTCACATCGAGTACACAGTCATACTGCCTCTATCCAATCACACACAAGGCAAAGATGTGATACATGCAAGACACTGGTTTTAAAGGGACATTTAATGTCTGACCTGTACAGAATGTGCTGCTTAGAGGTTAGAGATGCACATGAACATGTAATAGCGACTGTCACCTTGAACTGGTGCTCTCCGTATGGCAGGAAGGCCTATATGGACAGAACATTACAGTGAGGCAGTTATGACGTAATTTTATGGTCAGAAAAGAGAAAGGGATCTTAAGGGCTCCCTCACCAAAAAGCCAATGGGATTTTACCGTTGGATTTCGGAATATTGCAGAGAAACAGATCGCAGCAAACACGTGACCCTTGCATGTTTTGTTCAGCAGGCACATGTTGTACGTTTTTGTTCAAATGTAATGATTTACTAGGTTAAAAATACAGAAATATTGAACTGGTTAAGAGGGGCATGTGCTGCATGTTTCCCTGTCTGTAACATGTACCCTTTGTAGGGTTTGACTCAACCTTAATATATATTCAGCACGATGTCTCTTGATCTTTGTAGAACAAAACATTAAAATCTCTTCAGCTTGGGTGAGCCACCGACCTTATTTCAGGAATCTAACCAAAAACCCATGGCAGCCAGTGTTAAAACGCTAACTCATTTCCAGGTTTTATGACTTATTCCTGCTGCACCTCTCTATAGGATACCCAATTAGTGTTGAATCATTGCAAGTGTACGATGCATGACAGCACTTCACGGAAAAGTATTAGGATCATAATGGTTTATTATTTACTTGTAGTCTTTTTTTTCTTTACTTTGGGATCTGAAAATGCATTGGTTGTACTGAGAAAATGATTTCTGAGGTCTGGGATCACAGCAGCATTACGACCAAAACCTCCAATGTTAGTTTCACTATAGGAGTAATAGAAGATTATACAGTTGGACAAATGTTGGCAGTCGGACTCGAGTCACATGACTTGACTCGAGTCGCATATTTTTTGACTTGAGACTTGCAGGAACTGGAACACGCTGTCGTATACGCCGATCCAGAGCATCCCAAACATGCTCAATGGGCGACATGTTAGGGTTAGGGTTTAACCCTAGGGTTTTCGGACCCCCCCAGACCCCCCCAATAAAGCAAAACTGCACGTTTCAGAGTGGCCTTTTATTGTGGCCAGCCTAAGGCACACCTGTGCAATAATCATGCTGTCTAATCAGCATCTTGATATGCCACACCTGTGAGGTGGGATGGATTATCTCGGCAAAGGAGAAGTGCTCACTATCACAGATTTTTTCAGATTTGTGAACAATATTTGAGAGAAATGGTTATTTTGTGTATATAGAAAATGCTTTAGATCTTTGAGTTCATCTCATGAAAAATGGGAGCAAAAACAAAAGTGTTGCATTTATATTTTTGTTCAGTGTATATTTATTAAGATTAGGTTATGATCCATCCTAAGCATAAATACTTCAATAAGGGACATTTTGACAAAATCATTATTTATAGGGTAGTACTTTTGATTGGGCAGTGGCCGTTCCAAATACTATCCTTTACATTTTGATTTAAATGTACAGACAAAGAGTGAGGGTAGTGACACTTCTCATGTACTTTGACCAAAAGTGACGATAGCTGCTGTGAGCGAGCTAGCAAGCTAGCTTTCAACATTATTGTTGGAGGAGACATTGCAGACTGCTTAATTAACCCAATAAAAATAACAGTGGCTTCCGTCCATCGCCTATAGTTGTACGTTTATTACAAACTAAATAAAAAAATGCATGTATTACTTTTATTTGTTAAGTGCTGTGTTCACAGGAGCAACACTGGTCATAGAACTACTGTTATGTAGCCAAGATGGCTCGTTAACTTTTTGACTGTTTATTGTACCATCTGGGTACTTACAGTGCACTTTACAATACTTCACTTTGAAGAGCACTTATGCACTGAAAACAGCAAGGTAAATAACGAAGTACAGCATGTTTCCACCAAAGTACAAACACATCACTTTACACAATCAGGAGGGAAGTAATGCTTTGTTTGGGACAATTTTCAGCGGTGGTCATCCTATGGGGCAGCAGGATGCTGTATGTGGGATTGAGTCGAAATAAACTACGTTGTGTGTATTCACAGTATGAGGGAACATGTCACCCAGTGCTAAGGGTGCATCTTTTTCTGGCATGTACTAGAAACAAAACTTAGATGTGCTCTCCTCTCTGCTGACTCCTGTTGGATCAACCTAATCCAAACACACAGGTATTTAATGAAATATATTTCCCCTCTCAGTGATGGTGCAGCGCAAGGCCAAGCATTATCATTGTATCAGAGGAAGAGGTGAAGAAGGCCGACTACACTGCTGTGGTTTCAGCTGGAGTTGGACATGCTGAGGAATTACCCACAGAGGTTCATCTCATACAGGCACAGCTAGAGGGCCGAGCTTAGCCTGCAATTAGCATCAGCACAGGTAGGGGGGCCATGCTCTTTGAAGAAAACACGCACCTGGTTAAAAGCTGCACAGAGTCATGAATTACATTAATTTTGCATGTGAACATTCCCACACAACTCAGCTATTGCATTGGTTCCATCTGCCATCAGAATTCCTGCTTTTAAATAATGGCTGCAAGGTACAGGAGCCACACACACACACATCACTGCAGACAGTGATGTGTGTGTGCGTCTATTTTCCTGGTCAGGCATCCAGTCACTTTATTTTGCAGCAGGTAATCGCAGGATGACAATCAATCAATCAATCAATCAATCAATCAATGTTTATTTATATAGCCCAATATCACAAATGTTACATTTGTCTCAGTGGACTTCACAGTTTGTACAGAATATCAGTATGACAACACAACACCCTCTGTCCCTCACATCGTACAAGGAAAAACTTCCAGTCGAAAACCCACAGTTTAAAGGGGAACATGGGAGAAATCTCAGGGAGAGCAACAGAGGAGGGATCCCTCTCCCAGGATGGACAGACGTGCAATAGATGCCGTGTGTAAATCGAAAAGATAATACATTTACAACATAGGTAGTCCAAATGTTTGGAAATGCATGTGTCTATAATAGGAAGATGAATCCACGAGGATATCCATCCAGGACTTATGATCCAGGACC
>NW_011352894.1:34705-55720 GCF_000735185.1 Notothenia coriiceps
TACTCACAGAAATTCCATTCTACCGGACGGGTAATCCCGACATCGCTCTTCTTCTTAAATTTAAGATAGGACACAAGATGGTCCCTCGGTCACATTTCCGTCGGTCTGTCCTCATTACACCAGGGAAAAGGATTTTAAGCCAATCATGTGCTCGACGGTCGACTTCGCTTAACTGGACTAAGAACCATTGTGGGACTATTATTGCCTCAATTGTTATTAGGTCGGAACTTCATTATTTACGTACCTGATCAAAGAGACGTAGTAACCCGTTCTTATACGGCACTAAAAAACGTTACATTGCATCTTTACCTTGCATCCGCCAGGAACTTTAACTAAAATATACACCCGCAATTTCCTTGGTTTCTATTTAGGACTAGTATCATTTGGTTCTATGGAATGTCAGAGTGACCTGGGGCCTGGTTTTAAATACGGAGGTATCAAATCATATAAATCTATACTAAACAAAGCATCTAAGAAACCCGGTCATGTTATTGAAGTCAAACCAGCACAAATTGTAGTTTTTCAAATTCCAGTAGGTTGCAAAAATTCAGGAAACTCCGTCAGAACTAAGAATAAAGCTACTAATTTAAAGTAGTCCGAACTAAGCTATTTATAATCAAGCTCCATAGAGTCGTATTGTTACTTTCAAAGTCTTACCTATGATGTCCTACTAGGGCATTGCGTTCCAAGAATGCAGGGTTGTTGGTTGTTCCTAGAGTCTCTAAAAGTACAATGGGAGCCAGAGCCTTTTCTTATCAAGCTCCACTTTTGTGGAATCAGCTTCCAGTTTGTGTTCGGACGGCAGACACCCTATCCGTTTTTAAGAGTGCGCTTAAGACCTTCCTTTTTGATAAAGCTCATAGTTAGGGCTGATTAGATTCAGCCCCTAGTTTTGCTGATATAGGCTTAGTTTGTCGGGGGACATCTTACTTCTTCCTTCTCTCTGTCTATACCTGTGTGCTCTCATGTTCCGATTAACCCAGCTTCCCCAAATTTCTTTCTTTTTGGTGTCTATATACGCCGGGATCCGGAGTCATGGATGATCCTGCGGTCCTGTGTCATGGATCGCGAGTCCTGGATCTTGAGTCGTAGCTGTGGTCCTGGATTATAAATCCTGGATGGATATCCTCGTGGATTCATCTTCCTATTATACACACATGCATTTCCAAACATTTGGACTACTTATGTTGCAAATGTATTATCTTTTCAATTTACACACGGCATCTATTGCACGTCTGTCCGTCCTGGGAGAGGGATCCCTCCTCTGTTGCTCTCCCTGAGGTTTCTCCCATTTTTCCCTTTAAACTGTGGGGTTTTCTCCAGAAGTTTTTCCTTTTACGATGTGAGGGTCTAAGGACAGAGGGTGACGTATTGTCATACTGATATTCTGTACAAACTGTGAAGTCCACTGAGACAAATGTAACATTTGCGATATTGGGCTATATAAATAAACATTGATTGATTGATTGATTGATTGAAAGGTTTTGTACCTGACAGTGATAATGCTAAGTGATTATTATTTATAACTGGCAGAAGAGTGTTTAAGGAAATTAGGTGTGTATTACGAAGAAAAAAGTGAAGGAGGGAGTTCAGACACAGCTTATGGTTCTGTAGAAGGTTATTCACACAGTTCTCTCAGACAGACACTATGATAATAGATACAGAAAAGCCCCTCTGTTTAAGCAGATCAGCCGGTCGGACCCTTGATGTTGCTGCTGGTGAGTGATGAACTTTTACAGCCTCGCTCTACAGGAAGTGCATTCAGACAAGTTGTTCATGTAAAAAAAAAAACAATATCGAACCAATGTATAGCAGCACAAATGGATATTAAAAATCAAGGGGGAGATGCTAGTCTGTCATACAAAAGCGTTGATACATAGTCAAAACATCATGGTCATAGAAACCTTAAAAACCTTTTTTTTCTTAATGAAATCCTGGTAGGAAGTTCTGCCAACCCTCTACCAGTGTATCTCTGCCGGAAAAATACATGGTGTGAACACAGGGTCTAAACTACGTACTGTACAAACTGTTGCATGCCTAAGTTGTATTACAGCTCGTACATGTGTGTGGCATTTACACACACACTTCCTGTCTGTGTGTTTTATCACTTTTTGTCTTAGACCTGTTCATGATAGATCTATCGGTCTCTCAGGTTATCTGTTTGTTACTTCCTCTGTGCTGCAACTATTGCACAAAATCTTATTCAGTTACATTTCTCTGTTTTCAAATCGGAAAAACAAGTACATGTAACAGTCTTTCTCTTTTTTGACTATTTTTTTAATCACACTACACTTCACTGAATGTCTTTTCCAGCTGAGTGCCTGTAACACTCTGACAGTCCCTAACAAACCACCCTGCCTTAAACTCACGTCATCAAAACCAGAAGAGCAGCAGCAGCTAATGTATGCAGTATATATTCACCTCCACGCTCCGATGGGCACTTGCCTTGAGAGCGTTTACCCGTACGATAGATGCTGCAAAATAATACAGCCTCATCTCCCATTCACAGAGATAATACACACACACAGACACACACAGACACTGGAGTGAATTCCATTAGAGTGATTTACAGTTGTTGTATAGCTGCGCAGAACTGGAGGGAAGCCTTTTACTTTCTTATTTAGAGGAGCAAGAGGGCCTCTTCTGTCTGCGGATAGATAGGAAGATGGATAGTGGGGAAGGCCAGAAACACCAGAGAACATCCTCTAAACACACGCTCAGAGATATACACACACACACAGAGGGAGCATCAGTGACAGCATGCTGACATATGGGCAGAGGGATGAACAGAGAAAGAGACTGAGAGAGAGTTCTCTGTGCAGCGAGTGGAAGATTCAAGAGGTACGCTTCATGATTTTATTTGTATTCTTCTGTGGAAGAAGTTCTATTAGTGAAAAGGCAAAATGCACTTCAGCTGAAAAATATATATTTAAAGAGGCCATATTATGCTTTTTGGGGTTGCCCCTTTCCTGTAGTATGTTCTATAGGTTTTAGTGCATGTAAATGGTCTGCAAAGGAGTTTCTCTCCCAAACATCCCCCCTCCTGCCTGAAACACCTCCATTTGACTCCTTTGTTTACTTCTGTACCATAGTGACAGTACTGTGTAACACTTGCACTTCTGTTGGCTAGCGCAGTGACATGTCTCCATGCTTTAATGTTCACAAATCTCTTTATTGTTCTCATACTGCCTCTGCCGTAGCACCTCTTTTCACCCTCTGTCTGAACCCAGAGCCCAGTCTGCTCTGATTGGTTAGCTGTCCAGCTCTGTTGTGATTGCTCAACCGCTAAGAGATGTCCCACCCCTTAGCCTAACATGTATAATGTGTTGGAGCGGTGGCCAATAGAAGCGCGAGTGTTACATAGTGATGTCACTACTAAACTGGGAACACAGGGATTTTAGCCTTTGCAGACCATTTACATGCACACAACTCTAGAACACACTGCAGAGAAGGGAAATCCCCCACAATCAAAGTAGGGCCCCACATTTATTTTCGGATTATCCATAGAGTTAAGGGCTAAAGTCACCACAGAGGACACACAGGTCATGTCTTCTCTAAGTGCATCAGGTCTATTATTTCAGAGGTAGTCCACAATGAGTGGGCATGTGTGTTTTCATAAATAAAATAAAAGAATAAGTGTGAAAGGGAGAAGAGGGCTAAGAAAATGCAATTAATATTTGAAGAACAAATAGCAGATACCAAGGGTACACATTTGAAACACCTTACTTATTTCATTTTGAAACACACACACTCACACACTCACCTCAAATTAATAGGGTTTGTTTCATTTGAGTGTGCTGACCTAAGGCTATATTCAATACAACTATACAAGTTGTCATGCTCACTAATGAAGGGAAGGCTATTCATTTCAAGGTGAGTCAAATAATAAAAGAAATATCAGAAAACATGCAGGTTGTTGAAAAATAAATTAATCAGAGAGCTGTAAAATTGTCAAGGCCAGCAGCGTTCTTTCAGGAACTCTCAGTGCTGTTCCTGAGCCAAAGAAACCCCCCGCAGGGAGACATTCATTCATTCATCTGCATGTTATTGCCTGACCCAAACTTTTTGTTGAGGTAAAAAGCTAATACATAAACTGTTCTCAATCAAATGTAAAGTACAAAACCTAATGTGTGCTGCTGTGGGGAGGGCAAAGAAGCTGGAAATTAACAATCATAGTTATCCCAAGTACAATGACCTCACACCATTTACATCAACGGAGGGTCAATTTTGCTTTAAGCCTTTAGCTGAATCATTACATGTTAGGATGAAAAATGGCTTCCTTGACAAACCTATGTTAGGCAGTGTTAGAAAACATACTCAGGTTTTTTACTCAAGAAAACTAAGCAAAACTAGCAATATATAACACAATATCCCCACACATTAAGTCTTATCCATCAAAAATCAAACTGTGGAATTTGTGCAATCTTACAAATATCTCGGGACAATGATTGACTCAAAACTGAACTTTCAAGCTCCATGGGAAGCTGTGTGCAAAGAGGGGCAACAGCGTTGTCTAATGAAAGTGTGCTTTTAACATTGACAGAACCATGGTGATAATGTTATATTGTGCTTTCATCTCAAAACGTCTCCTACAACACTGACATGGGCAGCAAATCAGTTGAGAGTAATAATCCCTGTTTTGATGGAATTAGTTTCTCTTAGACTGTATGGATTTACTAAATATTCTATTTGAGACTTGTCGCGATCGCATTCCAAAATTCGTAGTCGATGATGTCTTATTTGTCATACTTTTGACATGATACCAGGTCCAAAATGTTGACAAAAAAATACCAGAGCAAAGTAGGGTTGGTCCCTGAGAGCCGAACATACAAAGCCAGAAAATTAAAATGATCTATGAATCTTTTTGTGTCAGATGTCAAAGCTGCAGAGGATGGGAGGGACTACGCCCAGGTGCCTTAGCCTCGGCTTACCCAAGTCTCAGACTGACAGTTCAGCTGAAAAGAATAATTCATGTTGGTTGCGGCGAAGTCTACCTGAGTTACACTTTCAGCTCCATTCTTATTGCACTGCCATTGTTTGTTTGAATCACTAGCGCAATAACACAATTAGAAATGTCACTTGGGTAAAAATGTTATTGTTTCCTTTGCTATTCAAAATGAAACCCACCAGAGTCGACTCAAAATAAATAGAATGTACTTATGTACTTGTCCAGTCTCTGAGACACTACGTGAAGTACATGTCTCAGTCATATGCATGCAATACAGTGCACTACCTTCTTAAAAAGGAAAAAACAAACAACAAAGAACCTATACAATTTAGGAAGCTACAATCCATGAAGAAATAGGTAACAATGATTTAACCTCAAAGCTGAGATGCTGCACAGTAACCTAAAAGTCTGTTGAGGAAATAACCAATGAGACATGAAACCCATTTGACGCCGGGTTTCTGTCTCTCTGTAATAGAAAACAGAAACTCAGAACTCACTATTTATGCTTACAACAAAGCTCACACATCTATAGAAAGAGTGATTATTTAAGTTCTACCAACCTAGAGGATTACAGCGCATGCGCCAAACACAGACGAGAAGTGGAAAGAAATAGAGCAAAATAGAGAAATAACGACAGTAAACTGGGAAAAGTTGTCTACTTACGGTAGGATGTCGGCAAAGTGTATGAGACGTCTGGATGAGTCTTCTGTTATATATAGTCTGTGAAAAAAAGAAAAAAGACACAAATTACTCTGATGAAAAAAACATAAAAGAAAAATCAAAGTAAGATACACAAGCGCTGAGTGAATGTGGTTCAGAGTATGTGCAGGTTCCCTCTTATGTTCCACCGGGTCCGTCTGCGGCGCGTTACGGCAGCGCCGCGGTTTTGGTCCGGCCTCCTCCGGCGTCATACCCTACCGGGCGCGTTTCAGAAGCATTTCAGAAGCGGAGCGTCTTGCCTGCCGTCTCGCAGTTTATGCTGATTTGGGCATATTTCCTGGACAGGCTACTTTGTACAGACAAATTTAATAATAATTGTAATATCCCAGTTATAAATGACAGGATTCAAAGATGTGTTGCTGTATTTTAGTGGTAAAAAAATGCATTCATCATCATCATTATTTTATATATATAATTTACACAGTGCCTGTAAACCGGAGGAGAACCTCGCCCGCCTCTGGGACGCTTCTGAGCCGTAACGCGCCACGTGTGGTGGAATAGCACCCATTGAGTAGAGTGGCCGCGATCGCCGTGAGCACCGCGGCGCAGCCGTAACGCGCCCGTAACGCGCCGCAGACAGACCCGGTGGAATCTTTTCTAGGAGTTATGCTTGTGTTTCCTTAAGATGCAAAGTTGTCTGTGCTTAATGGACATTTATTTTTTCTATGGAGAAAAGGGGAGATTGTGTACATTCACTGTCTTCTGTTTGCATTATGTGGACTGTGTACATTTTATTCTGTACGTCCTTGTTTGAACAGCAGCAGCGTTTTCCCCATCTCATCCCCCTCCTTTTCCCTTTGGAACTTACATTTGTAGTATTTTAAGATTATTTTAAAAAAAAAAACCTATGTATGATACGTATTACAGTCAGATCAAAGTTAAGCAAAGATATTGGTATAGTTGTTATTGGCAGTGGCTGAGTCCACCATGTTCTAGCTTGATTTAGATTCCTCCTTTAGCACAAATGATTCACAGGAAACACCTGATTGTTGCTGCTATGCTGCCAATGCTGCTAATGTTGCTAACAGGACACTTCAGTTTTGGAAAGGCACTCAACTGACCATATTGTGGAGAAAGCAAGAACCCCAACCATTCATGAAAGATAAAAAAAAACAAGACAACAGACATGTGGGACATTTAATGTAAATGGAGCTGATATCCTCATGTGTCTTTAGGCTGAACAACTCTAACTCCTCAGCAGGCTAACAAAGTGTACCATATTGTGTTGAAAACTGTCACATTGGAGCGGAGTAGGGTGGACCCAAACAGAGGAGACAGGTAGACTCTACAGAAAATACCTTTAATTTCAGGTAATCCTGGCAAAGTAAGGAAAGGCAAACTGAATTTCACTACATGTCTCAACACATACATCTAGTCGACTAGTGGAGGGAGCAGTGCCGCCTGACTCTGTGGAACCGCTACGCTGTGCTCAAAGTTCAAATAATTTCAATTTAGGATTACGCTGACCTTTCAACGCAACCAATCACATAACAGCTGTATGCAGTGGTGCAAGCTAGTAGAAGAGATAACCATATACACAAGCGTATGTGTATCTGGATTTTTTGTTTATGAACATCTCCGAGTTATTGAACTTGGGTATTTTGGACTTTTTCTTTTTTTTAACTTTAACTCTATGGTAAATAAAACACTTAAGCATCATTTTCATACAATGGCCATTGATTTTTGAGAATTTTTATATAGAACCCCGCAACAGCAACATTTCCGAATCTGTGAGAAGGATGATTATACTAAAAACATAATGTATATGATATACCGTTTAGGAGATATATATCCCACTAAATCCTTAACACTGCTCTTTTAAACAATACCTCAAACAAACAAACAACCACTACAATGAAAACACTTCATAAGTTAGCAATTGTTTATAGTTTTAATAGC
The DNA here is from genome assembly GCF_000735185.1 of Notothenia coriiceps. Classification (NCBI taxonomy): domain Eukaryota; kingdom Metazoa; phylum Chordata; class Actinopteri; order Perciformes; family Nototheniidae; genus Notothenia; species Notothenia coriiceps. Next base: position 42,273 of record NW_011352894.1, read on the forward strand.
TGTTATAATGGAAACAGCAGTGGAGTGTATAGACATACAGATCAGTGTGGAGCCAGCCAGAAGGCCAGACAGATGGTTTTTCACGGCAAAACAATTCCCACTAAACAGAAACACCGACGGCTTGCTCTCTCCTGCTCTCCCTTAAACCTGGGCAATTAAAATATTTCTCTCTGAATAACAGGGGAGATAAAAATACTGTAGATGCAACTCTCTCTGGTTGAACACAACATGCCAAACTGTGTATCCATGGTAACTGTGGACCACAGAGGCAGTAAAGAGAAAAATAAGATGCTGCAGACCTCTGAGACGTTCTTATTTCAACTCTGACCGCTGATTTCCTGCGTATGTGTGTGTTTTCATTGATGGTGTGTGTGTTTTCATTGATGGTGTGTGTGTGTGTGTGTGTGTGTGTGTGTGTGTGTGTGTGTGTGTGTGTGTGGCATTACAGTCAAAAAGGGTCAGACACCTGCACCAACCAGCATCAGAAACAACAAACAAACATCATGCAGATAATCAAGCAAACCACACCGCAAAGATTCCATCACACTGAGCAAACTCCAACTCCCAGGGGCCTTTGTGTATGCATGTGTTTTCATGCAGTATGTGTTTGTTTTGCACATAGCTACCTATACAGCAGGTCTCTGAGGAACCGCAGAGGCAGCTCTTTATTTGTCCAGACGGAGGGTGAGTCTGAGGCAGTGTCAGTAGAAACATCTTCACTGGATCTGATGGACTCCCTGTGTGAGCTCTGCTGAAGTTATTTATGGTTTCTTAGTTTTTTATGTTTTTGATTGCTACGGCTAATTGGTATCTTCCATCATTCAGGCCTCTACTGTTTTCATCCTCTCATCTCTTTTGAATACACCCCTCTGGCTTCTTCATCTAATAAGTTCTAATTTAGTTTATTTCATCCAAGAAATTGTACGGAATTTTCTAAAGGGTTGGACATATTAATAATAATAATATTATTAATAATAATAATAATAATAGACTTTATTTATATAGCTCCTTTCATGCAAAATGCAGCCCAAAGTGCTTAACAGACACAACATAAAGATGGAGGAACATAATTAAAAACAAATTAAAAATAAACACAAACAGTTATATCACCGAACCATAAAACAATGAAACATGAACAGTGATACAACACAAATTACCCCAAATTAAAAGCCAAATAAAAAAAGATAGGTCTTCAATTTACTTTAAAAAACTCCAATGAAGTTTGCTGTTCCAAGATCCAATGATTTACAGATTTCTTGTAGAATACTTTCAGTACTTCTAAAAGAAAGGCATATGAGGATCATAGCGTCCTTGTAGGGTGATCAAATGAAGGGCAGTCACTGATGTATGTAGGGGCCAGGTTATGTAAAGCCTTGTAAATCATTAAAAGCCCTTTAAAATCAATTCTGAAAGACATCGGTAACCAGGGGAAAAGTGATCCCTTTTTGTTCATGTTTTGCCGCAGCATTCTGAATTAATTGCAATTTTTTTAAAGATTTTTTAGGGACACCAGTAAAAAGAGTATTGCAGTAGTCCAAGCGACTAGTAATAAAAGCATGTTAAACCATTTCAGCAGCATTCTGAGCAACTCATTCTTAGGTCATTTACTACCATTAATAAAGCTGTTTCAATGCTGTGGTTTGTTCGATAGCCAGACTGGAATTTATCTGAAATGTTATTGGTGTTAAGATGATGGAGTTATTGGTTGAAAACAATCTTCTCAAGGAGGTTGTTTAGAAAAGGAAGATTAGAAATAGTTAAATCAGCAATGCCATCTGGCCATTTTGCCATCTTAAAGTTTTGACCTGTTTGAACATTAGAGCATGTAAACTTGTCACAGTAGAAGCACAGAATACTGATATGAACCTGAATGAACGGACGGAGGGTTGGTATTATTTGCTGCTTAAGTAATCCTCCTTTTTTATTCTTTTACTATAAATATGCATTTACCTATTTACTATCATATTTGAACCACTCTTAATTAAAACATATCATTATTATATCTTGGTCCGGTTTTGCATGTTCTTCTTCTGCTGTTTTGTCTGTCTTCTACCCTACTGAAATGTGTATTACTGCTGTAAGTTTGCTTCTTATAAAAAGATGTGATATAATTGAGCTTGAGTTCTCCAACTCTGCAAGATAACATCAGTCAACCAAAACTGTCTAGAAATACACAAGGCCTGCAATACTTTTAACAAATGGATGACAAAAGCATGAGAAAAACAATTCAAGGTCCTTGGGGACAATAAGAACAGCCAGAGCAAAATGAAAACATGTATAAGATAGTGGTGATATCTCCCACTAAAGGAAAATTACAGTTTATATCATCGTGCTGTAGATTTTGCTATCATTTCATTTATCAATCATGAACACATTGTACCATATTTTTGACCAATCATAAGTTAACCGACTGGTAGAGTCGAGCTATTAAGTAATTATACTGTGCATTGGGAAGGATTTTTAATAAGTATTTTGCTCCTGATATTATATCTATTATTAATGAAAACAACAATATAATATGGCACTTGTTGTACCTAATTTGGACTATCTTGAAAGTAAGTGTCTTTGTAGGTCGTAGCTTGATTGCTGACCACTACAGCAGGTTTAACAAATGCAGACTTAACAAATATTGTTTCTCAAAATCATCCTGGATAAAATCCATTTTTATTTTTGACATCCAGCTGTCCAACCAAGAACTGGTTTTCCATTCAGGTCCCTGCAGAGTGAAATCAAACTTTGCAAAAGCTGCTGATACGTTTACTTTTCACTGTGATTAATTACGTTTCAGCATCAACTTTATGCGATATTAATTTTCATCTCACGCTGAAATTAACTGAAACCAATAGCTGCCTGGGAGGAAGGAAATCAATCTAAAAACGTATTGCACGTTTTCAAAAATAGCCAGCAGTAATGACAATTAATTGGGTAAAAGACGCAAAAAATACAACTTAATGGGCCTTTACGTTTTTAATATTTAATTTCCTGTCGGCAAACAATGTAAAAACAACATCTCAGTGGGTGGAGTTATGCATTACATTTGTTCTGCTATAACTTTCAGAATTAATTTTTCTTGACATTTGAAATCACAGCTGCATGGCTCACTTTCACATTGGTCAGTTATTGTGTGTTTTTGTGTAAAGAGTTGGTAACCATCCATGTTTTGGACCATCTACAGGTGGAATACCAGACTGCAAAATCATGTTTTCACTACCTACAAGCCTAGTTCTTGGCCGCGGCTGCAGAGGCTGGACGGCAATGAAGAAGTTAAGTATCGACATAAATATGATGAAGGTGGGTGGGCTCTTCCTGAAACCTAAACATATCTCGATTGTCTTGAGAATTTAGCTCAAAGTTAAATGTGTTTCTCCACATTCATATGTACTACTTGAATTTGGAGTCAGGGACACTTTGAAGTCCTACACACTGCTTCTTCAAACATTTCTCAAACAAACATGTCAATTTCAGATGATTTTTTTTCCTTATCTTCTGACATTTGTTTGAATAACTAGTAAATGGGAATAAATAACGTAGCGTTCTATTAGATTGTAAACTGTTAAATGACAGTGTGAGGCTGAGGCACATTTTCCTCTTATGGATTTTACTTCAACAACATTGCCTGTTTCAGTCATTCTTCCTCTCCTAGAGTAAATATATAGCATCAAACTCAATATGAGTAGAACATTTAATTTTTTTACGGGGAGAAAAACATTGCTTTTCATATCTGAGATTTCTACAAAGCTTACTTAGTATAGGGGTTTGGGGAAGGACCATTTGTGAAGTCATTGGCCATGGTAGAACCGGGCCCATCCTATCTTCTTTTACCTTCTCCAGATTGCCTCACCTCTTACCTTCCCTTGCCCACCTCATCAATAACACTGTGACAATTGTTTGTATTCCTAACACTCTTAAAGCAGCTGCTGTACAAATAATGACCAATTTCTCTTTTTTTATACCACAATTTTCTCCAAACCAATCGAACGTGGCATCTTGACTCAACTTTCAGAATATCTCCACCAGAACAGACATCTTGACCTTAAACAGGCTGCGTTGCGTATAAGAGATGCCACCAAACTCAGATTGCCCCTTTTTCCATTACACTAGTCTGCCTCTCATCCATCGTCATCCTGCTTGACCTTTAAGCTTTGACACGGTGAACAACCAGATTCTCCGCTCCACCCTCCAAGACCTTGTTGTCTCAAGCTTGATACTCCCTCTGATCACATTCAACTTGAAGGACCGCACTAACAGGCTTGTAGAGGATATATGTCTGAACCTTTTAGCCTCACTGTAGGGGTCCCTCAAGGTTTAGTTCTGGGTCCCCTCCTCTTTTCTCTCCACACCTATTATTTGGCTATATCCACTCAAATGGCCTTTCCAACCACAGCCATGACATTAAACTGATCTTGTATTTTCACTGTGCTCTGCCTAACAGGAAAGGCATCTCCTCTTCATACTCTTGGATAAAAAGTATACAGTATATCACTAGCTGTCATTTGCTGCCAACATCCCTGCGTCGTAAACAACTACAACTCCCTCCTTGATGTCGTGCAGGCATATGCCATCCCCGCTTTGCATCTTATTCCGAATAAAGCAACTCAAAAAGCAGTTCAATAAGTCCTCATGAACTTCACTAGCTCCTGTTGCTATGCTGGCTTTCTAACTCTGCTCCCTCTTAAGCATTACATAAAAGTAAAGGAACACTCTCTGTGTCCCGTATTGTCTCTAAATGTAGCAAAATAGATGAAGTTGACATTCTTGGATCTCTGGTGTCAGCTAAGTAAAGAGGTATTGTCCAGCAGCAGAGGTGGCATGATGATGTTGACGGTGGAGCTGAAATCCACAGATAGCATGCTGACATAGAATCCAGAAAAGTCCAAGTGCTATAGGATTAAGTGAAGGGCCACATTGAAGGCATCATCTTTGGATCTGTCTTAGTAGGGGACTGCTTGGGGTCTTGTAGGTTTTGTAGCAGACAGTCCTATGGCATGTATGTAACACAGGTAAGACAAAGCTTTGTTTGGTTGCTTTGGGGAGTTGTATCTTAAATATGTCATTGAGGCAAGGGAGGAGGGTGTCTCAGTAGAGCATTGGTCCAGGATGGAGCTATGGGGATGGTGTGTGAACTGACTCTTTGTCTTTTGAATTCAGAATGTAACTTATTCAGGTCATTGGCCAAGCACAAGTCATTAATTGGGTGAGGAGCATTGGGTTCTAATTTGGTGAGTATACACTGGCAAAGCATCCTCTGTTCTTCCCTCAGCATCGCCTGCTCACCAGTTGCTAATAATACCAGGAGGAGAGATCCAAACAGCAAAGCACACATTCTGAGCCAACCTGACAGCAGCCAGAACCATGAAAATACTCCACTTTAAACTTGGCTTTGCAAGCTTGTAAAATGAATTCTCATTTCATAATTTACACCTTCCTCTTCTGCACCACATTGGCAGACAAGCAACAATTCCCAGTTGACCAATTAAAATGGATTCAGAGCTTGCAAGTCCACACCCTCACCTTAACTGACACAGATGCAGAAAACGAGCCTGTAGGCAGGTCTGTCACTGTAACTACTTTCTAACAGCCACATGCAGAGGCTGCTTACTTACTGTACATGAGAGTGGCAGTTCATAGAGAGTCCTGGTACTTCCATTATTAATTAAGCCAATCAAACATCAACTTCTAATCAGCAATCAAAAATAAGGACACAATAAGTCCATAACCAACTAATCAGAAGAAAGCAATGCAGATGCAATGAACTGTCAGCCTTGTTCGCAAGCATGACCCCAACAATCTAGTACCAATACGACCTATAATTTACCATTTGTTTGTTGACACTATTTAGATTAAAATCACCTTTATTAATACAATTCTTTACTCTGATAATACACATGCACAAACAGGACCTATAGATACTGTATGCGCCCGGGAGCAGTTGGTACCTCTCCTCCCTCGGGACCTGAACTGGCACCCCTTGGTTCCAACGCCCCTACAGAATGACCAACTGCCACCCCTTTTCATATTGCCATACTATTAATATTACACAGTATTTCACAAAGTTAAATACAATTAAATCTAATTAGGAAATAATACCTAAATATTTATTCAAAAGGTCACATTGGTAAAAGAAAATAGCAAAATCATTTCACTGTTGGCAAAATCAAACTTTTAAGAAGCTAGAACTGATTGTCACTATGGTGCTGCTTTCTAAACACTAAACAGAGCAATGCCTTTATGGCATAATAAGGTAAAACATTTAATTCCCGTAGCATATAGGTATTTCTTTTTGTTACAACTTTGGGAAATTTGCTAATTGGAGATTTGACCAATCTAATGTTTGTGTATCAAAACACAATAACATATATTACTTTGACATGGTTTAACAGGCTTTGATGGTCAGCCAGATCCTGCAAAACATAACGTCAGCTTGTGTTATCCAGTGGACTATTGTCGGCAATATTAAACATTTACAACAGTACAGTGCAAAGTTGACATGGTCAGTCTCGGTCAAATGTTAAAATGACATTGTATGTTGCTAAGGGTAGTTGCATGCTGACAGCATTTCCCTTGTTGTGGAATGGAGGCCTGTTATGGTAAATGGCAGGATGACAAGTGATTTTTCCTCCAGTAGAAAAAGAAGAACAGCAACAAGGTGTGTTGGAAATTGCAAATTGCATATGTAAAAAGCCATGTGTCTATAACAGTGGTTCTCAACTGGTCAGGCCTCGGGACCCACTTTTTCCTTTGTCAATCAATTGCGACCCGAAATTTTGAACCACTCAAAATTTAAATATTTTTTCTTCACTCACACATCTGCGACCCACTCAAAACGTGTCTGCGACCCACTTTTGGGTCGCGACCCACAAGTTGAGAACCACTGGTCTATATGTTTGTAGCTCTTCTTCTTCCATACAGCTCATTGTACTCATTGACCTCTACCCTACCAAAATGTCAGCTCATGTGGCGTGCTTAAAATCCCTTTCACATCATTTGGCTTCAGTGGATCTCATAAAAAATCAAAGCCATGCTGTGGTGTACAGTGTGTTTCACAGAATCAGCCTTCAATATTAACTGGCCCACTGTCACATTATGATTTATTTAAACATTACCCAGACCAAATTAACAAACAGGACTGGGCACATTACCAGTCTGCAGCGGGCTGTGAATAACAAACTCATCAGGGAAATCCATGCAGACCACCACCCTGACATAACCCTTATAGATATTCATATTTTCTTTCCCTGACATCCTGTATTTATTTACCAGTGTTCCAACCCATCTCCCCAAAGTATTGAGACAATCCATCCTGTCAGATTTACCCCGCTAAGCAGGGGAGGGGGAGGCTGGACGATACAAAGTCACTTACTGCTTGTGTATTTGTGCAAATGTGTGAGCGAGTGTGTGTGTTTGTGTGTGTCAGCAGCAAGGGAGTGTTTTGAGAAGGTATTGATGGCGTAGTGAGGATGTTATAAGGGGCTGTTCACGAGCAGGACCACACCGCCACAACAGTGTGATGTTTGTAGGTTTATTCCAATAAGTAACAATGAATTGATATGGAGGGGTTGATGAGATGTTCTGGTCTGGCGGGACGTGCTGTGATCCGTGCAGAGGGAGACTCAGAGTGGGGGCACCGTCTCCGGCATGATCTGCTCGGGCTGATTACGGGCCCCCAGACGGTTCCTGGAATTAGACATTTAAGAATATACACGAGTCAAATGTGAATGGAGACGGGCAGAGTATGGAGGGATGTAGGGATGAGAGGAAGGGAGGGATGTAGGGATGAAGGGATGAGGGATGTCGGGATGAGAGGAAGGGAGGGAAGAAGGGATGAGGCATGTCGGGATGTAGGGGAAGGGAGGGATGAAGGGATGAGGGATGTCGGGATGAGAGGAAGGGAGGGATGTAGGGATGTAGGGATGAAGGGGAAGGGAGGGATGAAGGGATGTCGGGATGAGAGGAAGGGAGGGATGTAGGGATGAGGGATGTCGGGATGAGAGGAAGGGAGGGATGAAGGGATGAGGGATGTCAGGATGTAGGGATGAGGGAAGGGAGGGATGAAGGGATGTCGGGATGTAGGGATGAGGGAAGGGAGGGATGAAGGGATGAGGGATGTTGGGATGTTGGGGAAGGGAGGGATGAAGGGATGTTGGGATGTAGGGATGAAGGGATGAAGAGATGAGGGAAGGGATGTAGGGATGAGGGAAGGGAGGGATGAAGGGATTTAGAGATGTTGGGATGAAGGTATGTCTGGATGACGGGATGTAAGGATTGAGGGGTGTATCGTTNTTGAATCTACTTGTGATTTTAGTCTCACCATCGCCCACAGGGACTGGCCAGTCAGGAAGCTTGGTGCCACTTTGCAATCCATTACACTAAACTAGGAGTTTGGGAATGACCCAGTGTGTGTGTGCAAAAGTGTGTATTAAATATTTTGTCAGTTCACTTTACTTGCGCTCCACGGTTTTCAGTCTGATCCTGGGTCTCCCTCTGTCACTCCGTCCTCTCCCCGTTCGTCTCTTTTCTCTCGGAAAGTGTATAACATATTATATTTTGATCAATTGATTGCAAAGTCTTTTGGAATGGGACAAAAGAAGAGACAATTGATAACTAGTTTTTAAACTGACAAAAAAAACATTCATGTCTGTATGGTTACTGTCAGGGCCGTTTCTTCCTATAGGCGGACTATGCAGATGCATAGGGCCCCCGCGGCCACTAGGAGGCCCCCAAGCTGAAAGTATATATATATTTTTTGTATTCATCCAAAAAACTAAAAAAGTACAATTCATACACACAAAAATGAACAAAATTAGTAGAAGCGGGAGGGCTGAAGCATAGCTTATGGAAAGTAGCCCTCCCGTGCATCATCCTAATACAACATCGGCATTATTGCTTCAAAAACGTATAGCGAGGAAGTGGTACAAAGAAATAAAGAAAACAGGAGAAAAAATTCAATAAAAGTTAGGGCAGGAAAACAATAAATGCATATATATATATATATACGAAAACTAGATATAGGGTCATTTTCTGCACATGTCAATAGCAGTTTCAACTATCTTCTTTTGGAAATGAAAATACTATATATAATATATATACATACACTGAACAAAAATATAAATGCAACACTTTTGTTTTTGCTCCCATTTTTCATGAGATGAACTCAAAGATCTAAAACATTTTCTATATACACAAAATAACCATTTCTCTCAAATATTGTTCACAAATCTGAACAAATCTGTGATAGTGAGCACTTCTCCTTTGCCGAGATAATCCATCCCACCTCACAGGTGTGGCATATCAAGATGCTGATTAGACAGCATGATTATTGCAAAGGTGTGCCTTAGGCTGGCCACAATAAAAGGCCACTCTGAAACATGCATTTTGCTTTATTTGGGGGTGTCAAAAACCCTTGGTTAAACTTACCTAACATGTCGACCCATTGAGCCATGTTTGGGGGATGCTCTGGAGCAGGCGCGTGTTCAGTTCCGTGCCATATCGATGCCAGAACTCTCGCCCCAAGCCTCAGCGGTCTGGGGGGGTCCGAAACCAGCCGTATCTGCTGCTGCCACCATTTGCCTCACGCAGGCAACCATCTCTTCGCCATAGAGTGATCAAAACAGTTGCTTGTTGTGGCCTGTGCAATGTTGGGTCCCTCCTCTTCAATGGCTGTGCGAAGTTGCGGATATTGTCAGCGAACTGGAACACGCTGTCGCTATACGCGATCCATGGAGCATCGCCAACATGCTCAATGGTTGACGATGTTAGCGGTGTAGGGTTAGGGTTTAGCGCGTTTCGGACTAGACCCCCCAATAAAGCAAACTGCACAAAATGCATGTTTCAGAGTGGCCTTTTATTGTGGCCAGCCTAAGGCACACCTTTGCAATAATCATGCTGTCTAATCAGCATCTTGATATGCCACACCTGTGAGGTGGGATGGATTATCTCGGCAAAGGAGAAGTGCTCACTATCACAGATTTGTTCAGATTTGTGAACAATATTTGAGAGAAATGGTTATTTTGTGTATATAGAAAATGTTTTAGATCTTTGAGTTCATCTCATGAAAAATGGGAGCAAAAACAAAAGTGTTGCATTTATATTTTTGTTCAGTGTATGTATATATATTATATATAGTATTTTCATTTCCAAAAGAAGATAGTTGAAACTGCTATTGACATGTGCAGAAAATGACCCTATATCTAGTTTTCGTATATATATATATATATGCATTTATTGTTTTCCTGCCCTAACTTTTATTGAATTTTTTCTCCTGTTTTCTTTATTTCTTTGTACCACTTCCTCGCTATACGTTTTTGAAGCAATAATGCCGATGTTGTATTAGGATGATGCACGGGAGGGCTACTTTCCATAAGCTATGCTTCAGCCCTCCCGCTTCTACTAATTTTGTTCATTTTTGTGTGTATGAATTGTACTTTTTTAGTTTTTTGGATGAATACAAAAAATATATATATACTTTCAGCTTGGGGGCCTCCTAGTGGCCGCGGGGGCCCTATGCATCTGCATAGTCCGCCTATAGGAAGAAACGGCCCTGACAGTAACCATACAGACATGAATGTTTTTTTTGTCAGTTTAAAAACTAGTTATCAATTGTCTCTTCTTTTGTCCCATTCCAAAAGACTTTGCAATCAATTGATCAAAATATAATATGTTATACACTTTCCGAGAGAAAAGAGACGAACGGGGAGAGGACGGAGTGACAGAGGGAGACCCAGGATCAGACTGAAAACCGTGGAGCGCAAGTAAAGTGAACTGACAAAATATTTAATACACACTTTTGCACACACACACTGGGTCATTCCCAAACTCCTAGTTTAGTGTAATGGATTGCAAAGTGGCACCAAGCTTCCTGACTGGCCAGTCCCTGTGGGCGATGGTGAGACTAAAATCACAAGTAGATTCAATTAAACACCACATATGAAACAGTATTTCAAACCACTTGCTGCTCCTTGGGATAGTCACTGTCAGAAGACACCTTGTAAATATTACAGTTATTATCTCTCTCAATGAGTTCACATGGGGCTGAGATACGTAATGATCCTGGGAGGTTTTAAACGTGTTAAATGTTCTACCTTACTGCAGGTGTTAACACTGCTGTAACACAATGATTTGTTGCTTTAGTTCAAGATGGGCAGTGATAAAAAGGTTTGGAAACCCCACCTTTGGTGTCAGGTCTAATTGTCTCTGAGGGGGTAGACAGGGTGGCATGGATCTCTTAGGCCTTGTCTATGTCTCTGTAACTTTTTAACCACAGAAAAACACATAACATACCGATATGCATATTCACAGAGAAACACATAATAAGTATTCACTTAGAAGCTTTTGCCAAATCAGACAAAAAACAAGATTCAAGAGAGATTTTTTGTATTTACATAATAAAACACACATTTCATTTTAAAAGCCATTTCACGAGCAGGGACCACACCACAACAGTGTGATGTTTGTAGGTTTATTGCAAGAAGTAACAATGAATTGATATGGAGGGGTTGATGAGATGTTCTGGTCTGGCAGGACGTGCTAAGGTCCGTGCAGAGGGAGACTCAGAGTGGGGGTACCGTCTCGGGCTGATTACGGGCCCCCAGACGATTCCTAGGATTACAGATTAGAAAATATACACAAGTTAAATATGAATGGTGACAGGCAGAGGTTGAAGGGATGTAAGGATGAGGGATGAAGGGATGTAAGGATGAGGGATGAAGGGATAAGGGATGTTGGGATGAAGGGATGTTGGGATGAAGGGATGTTGGGATGTTGGGATGTTGAGATGAAGGGATGTTGGGATGTTGGGATGAAGGGATGTTGGGATGTCGGGATGAAGGGATGTTGGGATGAAGGGATGTTGGGATGTTGGGATGAAGGGATGTTGGGATGAAGGGATGTTGGGATGTTCGGATGAAGGGATGTTGGGATGAAGGGATGTTGGGATGAAGGGATGTTGGGATGTTGGGATGTTGGGATGAAGGGATGTTGGGATGAAGGGGTGTTGGGATGAAGGGATGTTGGGATGAAGGGATGTTGGGATGTTGGTATGAACGGATGTTGGGATGAAGGGATGTTGGGATGAAGGGATGAGGGAAGGGTTGTCTCTATGACGGAATGTAGGGATGAGGGAAGAGAGGGATGAAGGGATGTAGAGATGTTGGGATGAAGGTATGTCTGGATGACGGGATGTAAGGATTGAGGGGTGTATCGTTGAAGGGGGTCGATGGGTGGAGGGATGAAAGAGTTTGGCTGAGTATGAAGTAGAACGGGAACCATATGAGTAGAAGGGAGAGGGAGGGTGGGTTGAGAGAATAGAGACGGGCAGTTGCTGGATGTTTGGCCGGATATAGAGTTGGCCGTGATTAGAGGTGGGGTTGAGGCGTGGCCATGCTCCTGAATCTATGTTAACAAATGAACTTCATTAAGTGGCCCTTGTTTGGGAGATGCTTCACTGAAATAAAGCCACTCGGAACCAGGAACTGAAATCAATCCCTCCTCTATCTCATCCATCCTGCCGTTGACTCTCATTTTTCTGCTGCTTGTGTGTCCAAATTCTGCTTAAAGTCCAGATATACCACTCCTTTGGTTTTGTTCTACTTGACTTTTCTTTGTATTGAACTCCCCAATCCCTCTCTCTGCTTGTGACCATCATAGTTACACAGAGTTATAGGTGTACAATTATTTTAATGGGGGTTTCAGGAAGGGGAACACAAAGAGGGAGTCAAATTAACCATTTCAACCCTCCATCACAAAATGTTTATCCGATTTAGGTACGTGTTTTTGAGTGTTCTATATGTCTTATGAAGTTCCTCCCAGAAATGTACTTTTCACTTTTTTTAGTGTGTGTATTCATGGACATAAGTGTGGGATTTCTGAAAAATAAATGTTCTGTTTGGAAAGGCCCACACAATATATAATCCTCCTTACGAAAGTATTTGGAAACTACTTATTAGCAAATCATCCGTTGTCAGGTTGTTCCTGAATTTCCTCCAGTCCTCGGTAACTACTCAGAATAGGATTTCAATTGCAAAGGTTCACTGTGTTCCTTGTACAAATTCAAGAAATAGTAAACAGATTATGCAAACCCGACAGGTGGCAACTCATTAAAAACAACATCCAGTAAACTCAAACAATGAGAACAGTAAAAATAAATCTCCTCACTAATCTCTCATCACCTTTTTTTATAAAATCAACTACAGTAATTGCCAAAAGTTAAAATTGTGTACAGAACAATATGTTTTTTTAGGGACGTGCAGGGCAAATATTTTGAGTCATTACTGACTTCCTTGTGTAATATAGAAATAATGCTATCCAGGTGAGGCGTAACACCATTTTGGTTTAGCCTTGTCATTTTTATTTGTCTGTATAAATATCTACATGGAGAAAATCGCTAATTGTTGTTGACAAATGAACATCAATATAACTATATATATATATATATATATATATATTAATATATA
>NW_011352894.1:55822-62462 GCF_000735185.1 Notothenia coriiceps
ATATATATATATATTAATATATATATATATATATATAACATTTGAAATACAAAGCAGTTATCAAAGTTACATTTCCTGCATTTGTTGACCAACAATACATCTCAACCTTCTTCCTCTTGTCTAACGTACAATCAGACAAAACTGAGAATTGCAGTGGCCATAAAATTACTTTGTCACATGAACATATACAGAATATATTTGTGAGCGAAAGTCTACTCTTATCTGCGTTATGCTTCATTCACACCAAATCAGGCCTATTAAATCAGGCTGTACTCCACTGTAAGCCCTGTGGTCCACACCACCACAGCAGAAACACCAAACTCAAACGAATGTGAGAATTGCTGTTTTCCCTGACTTGGTGTGAATGCAGCACTTTTACAACCTTAGCTCAATGTATAATGCTGAATGTGTGTGTGTGTATTTAGTGTGCATGTGTGTGTATGTGCCTGAAAGTTCAACCTTGTCTGGTAAACTTCCAGAAAAAGAGGGAGAGCAGAGAGAGTGAAACAGAGGCGGACAGAAAATGATTTTTAATGGGGTCCTTCAAATTGAAAATAATTCGCCCCTGGATGTGGGAATCCAATTCTCTCCAATCGAATGGGATTGGCATTGAACAGGGTAAATAAGGATGGATTGTTTGTCCGTTAGCCCGCTGTGGCGTGAATTTGCCGCTTAAATGTAAAGTGACAGATCCTCTCTACACCAAGGATGGGCAACTTGGATGGTGGTGGGGGCCACATCATTTATGTACTGGCCACCAGGGGGCTGCAGATTCACTTGGAATACACACACACAAATTCCATGTATTGTATGTAATTATTAACACATATACTAAGTTCGGAATCTTTATTGACATTTTACAATCTTTCGGGGAACATCCTCTAATAAGCTCACTAAACAAATATCAGTTCACAGAAATGTTATTTAATTTTTACAAGTGGCATATTTGTATTGAACAGGTTATTTAACAGTGGAATAAAACTATTTTAAACTATTGGAAAGCACGGAAAATGTGTGTGCATTAAGATTAACCATTAAGATGACATAAACATGAAGTCATGAACACTAACGCCGCCATTTGCCCATCCCTGCTCTACACACACACTCACACACAGCTAGACACTTCTCTTTAAGTCTTTCACCTCTCTCTCTTACTTTCAAAGGTTTCTGTCTCTTTCACACACAAGCAAGACAACTACTCCTAATGAGGAAGCTTAAGTCACCTACAAACGTCCACCACACTCACAACACACACATACACACTCACACACTGAGCAACACATATCGGACTAAATCTCTTCCGCAGTATGTGCTGTGTATCCGAAAGCTCCACTTTGTTTCTCAGTACAAATAAATGCTGGAGGAGAAATACAGTCTTTTTTTACTGCCATGATGCAAGTGAGTGTAACCTCCTGGCCATTTCTCAGAGAAGAGCTGAGAAACTAAAGGGCTATTTAAAAAATGATGATGATGACAAGGAGGGGGCAACATAAAAAGACACAGATCACAGGAAGGGGAGGAGGACTGAGAGGAGAGGACAGGAAAAGGTTACCACAGAGGGAATGGAAAGACTAATACAGATATAGAGGGGAGAATTAAAAGGTAGCTGAACCCGCACTTCTAATGGTCTGTGACTGGATGTCAATATCTGCAGGTGCCAGCTGGCTGCAGTGTAGCCAGTGTGTGTTTGTGATCTGCTGGGGGCTTTTTGAACTACAATAAAGGCGAAGGCACCTGGCAAACCATTGAACCTGGAACCCAGTTATTCACCCACAAATATATACGTATGTGTATAGAGCCCCTTTTGTAGACCTCTTATACACAGAAAAACAACAACAGCATCACATTTGTCCCGCTCAAGAGGCGAATCCCTCTATTGGACGAAGACTGCTGGGAGCGACTTTGGACGGCAGGTAACTAAAATAAGAAAATCGTGAGAGTTGAGGTCAGAGGACAAGCATTTCAAATCCTTAAAATCCACAGATGGTATGATTTTAGCTCCCGACTGTCAAAAGCAGCTGACCCGGACTCCATTATAATCTGATTGATCAATTGTGACTGCAAAATCCCTTTCGTAAGGCCTAAACAATTGTAATGTGTGCTACAGAGAGGAGGTCGGAAAACTGACATCTTGGTGCCAGGATAACAACCTCCATCTCAACGTCAGCAAAACCAAGGAGCTGATTGTGGATTACAGGAAGCAGCAGAGAGAGGGACACGCCCCCATCGCCATCAATGGGACTACGGTGGAGAGAGTCAGCAGCTTCAGGTTCCTCGGGGTCCACATCACTGAGGACCTGACATGGACTCTTCACACCATCACCAAGAAAGCTCGACATTGGCTCTTCTTCCTCCACAGGCTGAGGAGGTTCAACATGGACTCCAGGATACTCTGCACCTTCTACAGGTGCACCATAGAGAGCATCCTGACCTTCTACAGGTGCACCATAGAGAGGAACCTGAACTTCTACAGGTGCTCCATAGAGAGGATCCTGACCTTCTACATGTGCACAATAGAGAGGATCCTGACCTTCTACAGGTGCTCCATAGAGAGCATCCTGACCTTCTACAGGTGCACCATAGAGAGGATCCTGACTGGCTGCATCACGGCCTGGTACGGCAGCTGCACCGCCCTCAATCGTAAGGCTTTACAGAGGGTGGTGAAAACTGCACAGCACATCACCAGGACGGAGCTGCCATCCATGGAGGACCTTTACTCCCACCGGCTCAGGAAGAAATCCCTCAGGATTATAAAAGACACCCATCACCCCATCCACAAACTGTTCAGTCTGCTGCCGTCTGGCAGGCGCTACCGCAGCATCAGGACAAAAACCAACAGATTCAGAGACAGCTTCATCCCACAGGCCATAAGACTGTTAAACACCTGAACTGCTAAAACAACATAATAATAATAATAATAGATTTATTTTGTTAGCGCTTCTACAGGTGCTCAAAGATGCTTTACAGATATAGTGAAAAGAAAAGAAAGGAACAACAAATAAATATATAGTTAAAGCTAAAGTCAAATAATACAAAAACAATCACACATTAAAAGCCAGATTGAAGAGGTGAGTTTTTGTTANCCCACCGGCTCAGGAAGAAATCCCTCAGGATTATAAAAGACACCCATCACCCCATCCACAAACTGTTCAGTCTGCTGCCGTCTGGCAGGCGCTACCGCAGCATCAGGACAAAAACCAACAGATTCAGAGACAGCTTCATCCCACAGGCCATAAGACTGTTAAACACCTGAACTTTTGAAACAACATCCATAACATTCATCTGGCTGCAATTTAGAAATTATTTATCTAATATGTCATATTCCAATCACTATATCGACTCATATTGCACTATTTCACTATTTTTGTTTTTGTATTTATTGCACTATTTTTTCAGTTTTTCAGTTTTATTGTGTTGCACTGTTGGTGGAGCCTGTGACCTAAGACTTTCATCGTCATAACTACACTGTAGCTATGTACGTATGACCAATAAAAACCTTGAACCTTGAACCTGCCTCTAAAAGCCTCCACTCCACATACACCTTTAAATCAACAAAATCCAAAAAGCCGTCCATAGAGCAGACACAAGAGTTAAGCTGCCTATACATGAAAAGTGGTAAAACGCCTTTGCACAGATGTTGCCGTTGTAATTTATATGGAGAGAGCGGTGCAAACTGATTTGGTGATGCTTCAACTTTGACCACAATTACCACTGACATTTTGACATGCAAGTACTCAACTGTATAAAGGGCACAAACTAGCAGGTGAGTTAAAAAACAAAAACTGAACAAACTAGCATTTTACAACAAGGCCCTGTGTTCCACCATGAGGTAAGCAAAGAGCGAGTCGTGTACCATGAGAAGAGAGCTTTAGCTTGAATGCAGATATCGATTCAGTTGATAGATAAGGAGTGGCCAAAGCAAAGAAAAACACAAAGCAAAGAAGCAAAGAAGCGAACACAGCGAACAACGCTGTGCTCAAAGGCATGCGAGTTGCGGCCTGTTAGTCGCTGATATAACCATAAGGCTTGGTGTTCATTAAATCCCCTAGACCTGAAAACAACTGAAAAAGATCAGAATATATCATTTAAAGCAACTCAATACAAAGTGAGCTTGGCATATGCCGGTCCCCGTCTGCAGGCATGTTACACTCAAACTGAGTCTGTGTTGTGTCAGCCGCGCGAAACGAAACAAGTCAATCTGAAGCCAGGGGACTGCCACTCTGAAACCTGGTGCTCGCCTCCAGGCAACACAGTCCCCCCCCTGTCTGCTTTCTGTTTCCTCTGCTCAGGAGTGACACGCTTCTGTCTGGTCCCGCAGAGTAAAGGGGCCAGCAAGTGTTTCATGAAAAATGAATCGTCTCGATCTGATGGCAGCTCTTTTCACTTCTCGGCTCAACAGCTGGGGAATGTTGGGCGCTTCGTTGATGTTCAGTGTATTTTTGCCTATGTGCATCAAAACACACCCACAACAACAAAAGCACAGACTGAAGAGAAGGATGTAACTAAAACACTTTCAATTAACATCATTAGTATATGGAAGGTAGAGTTTGATATTTAAAATGTGAGTGCTGGTTGATTTGGATTTAGTCTTTTCTGAGGATAACAGTTGTGTATTCTAACAATTCAGGTCCCTCTTCTCTTCAAATCGGCAGATCACATCACATCCAGAACATGCACGGGTGCTTTCCTGTGAATCCCTTGGTAAGGTAAGAGCATGGAATTCTGAGGACTGCTTGCCTACATTTGAAAACTTGTAAACTACATCGACCAATTAATAAATTAGTTGTTAAAACCTCCTTAAGGACTTGGAATCAGTTTAAATGTCACTTTGGTCTGCAAGCTTTTTCTACCTGGGCTCCACTAGCTGCAAATCATGTTTTTTCCCCCTCTATATCAGATGGTGCATTTTCTATATGGTCAAACCTTGGTATTGAAACATTTAAAGATTTATATATTGAGAAGACTTTTGCATCTTTTCAACAGCTCTCAGAACGGTTCTCTCTTCCTAAACATAATTTTTTTAGATACCTGCAAATTCTGAGTTTTGCTCGCAATAGATATGCTCAGTTTCCTAACCTGCCCGCTGACACGCCTCTAGATGCTTTTCTCACTCAGGTCTCTTTGATGAAAGGAATTATCTTGTGTATTTACAATCAAATCCAAACCCTATCTTCAACCTCTCTAAACTCTGTGAAAGCTCTCTGGGAGGAGGATTTGGGGCAGGAGATCTCAGAGGATCTTTGGGTGTGGGTGTGCATACTTCATCCGTCTGCGCAAGACATGGTTTGATTCAGTGTGAAGTTGTTCACCGCACCCATTGGACTAAAGCCAGGCTGTTCAAAGTGTTTGACAATATAGATCCTCCTTGTGAAAAATGCCACCAAACACCTGCAAACCATTTGCATATGTTTTGGTCATGTACGTCTCTGCACAACTACTGGACTTCAATTTTCAGTACTTTGTCAGAGGTAACTGGGCCTATAGAGCCTAATGCCATTACTGCAGTATTTGGCATCCCAAACCTGCCTTTGCCAAGGCTCAAAGCAGACCTTATAGCCTTTGCAACATTACTAGCAAGACGTCTTATTCCAACAAGATGGAAATCACCAACACCACCTTCCCACACTATGTGGATACGGGAAATTATTAATAATTTGCAGCTCGAAAAAATCCGTTACACATTGAGAGGCTCCCCCGGGAAGTTCCGAAGTGTCTGGGGGCCTTTCTTTGCCTATGCAGGGAGAATGAACTTCCCGGATATTCCAGAATAAGACCCGAATATGTATGTATGTATGTATGTATGTATGTATATATCTTTATTTTTATTTTATTTTATTAATATGTATATATATGTGAAACATTTATTTATTTATTTATTTGTACTCTTACCTGAAGAGACTGAGGTTATGTGTTTGTTTGTATTTTGTTGTGTGACCAAGCCGACTGTTTTTTTTGTCTTGTTGTAATGTATCATATGTTATGTGGTCTACACAACTGTAATGTGACACTGTCAATCACAACCGCCCTGTCATCTCTGTTTAATTTGTGTACGAAAATCAATAAACACATTTTATAAAAAACAAAACAATGAAGTATTCAGACCTTATACACTGAACAAAAATATAAATGCAACACTTTTGTTTTTGCTCCCATTTTTCATGAGATGAACTCAAAGATCTAAAAAAAATTCTATATACACAAAATAACCATTTCTCTCAAATATTGTTCAGAAATCTGAAAAAATCTGTGATAGTGAGCACTTCTCCTTTGCCGAGATAATCCATCCCACCTCACAGGTGTGGCATATCAAGATGCTGATGAGACAGCATGATTATTGCACAGGTGTGCCTTAGGCTGGCCACAATAAAAGGCCACTCTGAAACGTGCAGTTTTGCTTTATTGGGCGTGGACTGGGGGGGTCCAAAAACCAGTCAGTATCTGGTGTGACCACCATTTGCCTCACGCAGTGCAACACATCTCCTTCGCATAGAGTTGATCAGGTTGTTGATTGTGGCCTGTGGAATGTTGGTCCACTCCTCTTCAATGGCTGTGCGAAGTTGCAGGATATTGGCAGGAACTGGAACACGCTGTCGTATACGCCGATCCAGAGCATCCCAAACATGCTCAATGGGTGACATGT
>NW_011352894.1:63518-82245 GCF_000735185.1 Notothenia coriiceps
CACACACGCACACACACACACACACACACACACACACACACACACACACACACACACACACACACACACACACACACACACACACACACACACACACACACACACACACACACACACACACACACACACACACACACACACACACACACACACACACACACACGTACACACGTACATCCATCCTATCTCCACTGGAACACATGACTGCAGAACTAGAAAGCCTGCCTGCTAAAACAATGCAGTCCCTCCCACCACTGTTCTTATTGTACTGTACTTCAGCCCACCCACTGGTGCCGGCCCCCCCACATCCAGCTCCTACTGTATGGATACATATATAACAGCTTGCACGGATTTGGGTGGTTATGTTAAGAGATGCTAATCCACTGGGAAACCAGGCAGGGAAGAAATATGAGGGTTTGTTTTGGTTGGAAATAGCCAGGGTGTGGGTGTGTAGGCGGAATTTCAGGGCATGGATCAATAGCAGAGGCGATCACTCAGGCTGGAGTCCACAACAACAGAAGGGTTTTCTTTAACCACAGGAGGATAGCATGCAAGGAAATGCAAGAGGAAGATGGAGATAGGTAAAGTAAAGATTACAAAAAGATGAGACAGAAGAAGATAGGAGGGGAGGAAGTACATTGAAATAACTGAAAAGTAATTGAATGTAAAATGTTAACAAATTTCACATAAATGTATCAGGTTAGTTGAAAGCAATAATATTAAATTGAACCTAATCTTTTTTAATTGAAATGTAATTTACAGCAATTACATTTGTCATTGGATTTCCGAATATTGGAGAAGATAAATATATTTTGGCCAACACAGGACTGAAGGAAATAGCCTGAAGTAAAAAGCTAACATTAGTCTGTAAACAAACTGAATTACGGGCACATGGCTGCACATCACCACCGCTAAGCTAAAGGCGACTAATCTTTGGCGTTTAGTAGTCCCATTTAGTCACTTAGTAACCACTGTTTTAATAACCCAGAAGCTATTGACTGACATATGTTATGTATGTTAGAACAAAACAATATCTTAAGCTTTGTTAACCACAGACCTTATTTAAGGCATCTTACCAAAAATATGTTTAACCCTTTCATGCATGAATTATGAAAACCTTTTACCAAGTGTAATTATTGCTCTTGGGGCATGAAAAACAAGATTTGAACTTTATTTTTTTTTATAGTTTTTTCAAATAGATTTCTATTATGTCCACTCAGGTGGACATTATGCATCCAGGGTTTGAACTGAAGAGATGTACATTTGGAAAAAATAAAATAAAGATGTGCAAACTTAAAATTACATTATAATAACATAAGTATATTGATTTACAGCCCAAAAAGATATTCCAGATGAACTATTTTCAAGAATAACCAGGGCCAGGGGCCAATTTGAGGCCCCACGCACAGTTATTTGATGAGTGCTAGTGGAGCCTCGCAGCAGCGAAACTGTGCCGCGCCACCCTAATCGCACCACATAAGCGCATAGGAGCGCCTCAGATGAGGCCCCCCTCCACAAGGTGTGGCCCCCTCCGCAAGGTGAGGCCCCACACAGTCTGCATGATCTGCCTGTAGGGAGGGACGGCCCTGGGAAGCAGCAGTAGTACGAATTGTAGTTGAAATATAGCCAGTGATGCATGACGTCCACTGCAGTGGACAGGTGGTTAATCATGATTTCCTGCAAACATAAAATCAATACTTTGATCATTTATGAATTATATGATTCCTTAGTTGTTACTTGATGTCACCACATTTTTTATACCAGCAGGGGACACTTTCCATAAAAGGATTGGCAAGATATAGATGGGTGACTTGGTCCATGTGGCTTTCTGTCGTCCATCTTAGTTTAGAGACATGTATCATGCACTTACACTGACTTGGCAGTGAGTAGCAGTGTATGGGATGATGCAATAGGGTCCTATGTAGTGGCTGATGGTGCAACTATGCAAAAAAAAACAATGCATATACAAGAAAACACCTTTTGAATAGAACAAACCTTGACTTCGAGGAGAGGGATCAAGAAGCCGTAAAATGCTAACTTGTATCCGAATTTTAAGACTGCTCTATTGTTGGGTTTGTCGACATCGCTAGAAAATGTATTGATATTGAACAATCAAATTACAGGGAAGGGGAGAAGAGGAAGTTCACTGAAAAAACTGAGATGTTGACTTTAATTAAATGGATTATGTCAATAGTTTTGATTTATCTGTATTAGGTTAGCAATAATATTAAGTGTAATCTAATATTTTGAATTTAAATGTAATATTATTGCTTTCAACTAACTTAATACAGCTGTGTGAAATCTGTTGATATCATACTTTGTTTTTGTGCTTGTTATCTTGTTATATAAACAGTGTTTATATGCAGAACACCAAAGAAAATTCCTCGTATGTGAAAACCTATTTGGCAATAAACCTGTTTCTGATTCAGATTAATCAAAGTCAACGTTTCAGATTTTCAGTGAGGCTGGGGGGAATTTATTCTCTAAGTAAGAGAGTAACACTTTCCAACAATAATACAAGTAGATGAAACAAGGAAAATAGAACTGACAAGGGAGTGATGGATGGAAGAAGTCATTTATACCTTCTCATCATGATAAGTTGACAGCCAGAGGATAAAGCTCAACCCACCTTCCATCCTCCAGAGATGAGCTATAGTGGAGCTGGAGGTGCTGCTGTTTACTGTACTAAGACAGTCTCACTTCTTCAATCATCGGGAAGAAAAGTCTAATAAAGAGTCTTCATTTCCCACATCAACGCTCCAAGTTTGTTGTTTTGCTCGAGGAAACAATACTGAGAAGCAATCCTTTTTTCTCTCTCTTGGCAGCCGTTTCCTTCTGTTGTATTGCGGTGTTGACTAATGTGGGCGTTCTTTATTGTTTGCCTCAAAATGATTTATCGAGACACTAGATCCGCTAACAAGGCTGTCAATGCAGGCGTTGTCGTCTCTTAATTTCATCTATTCATCTTATGGCAGTGGAAACCGCAAAATGCACCCAGCTAAACTCAATACATTGAGCCCACACTCGAGAAGTTTAGACAGGAAGAAATCACGCATTATGCTTTTTAGTTTCAAAGAATGAAGTGAAAAGGAAACTAATTCTGCGTATTGTTCAGGTTTCACAGGAAGTAAAGAGCAACTCCTCTGATACATGCTGCCGTTTTATAACTGCTGATCCTAAATGATCAGGACTTGACTGCAATGTTTTAGCAGTTCATAGAGCATATGCACCCTCTGTGTGTGTACAATTAAATAGTCTTAGTTCAAACGGTCCTCCCAAGAACAAAGGACCATCAGTTTTTTGTTTTATTCCTCCGAAAAAACGATTATTGCCATGTTTAACTGAAAAAAAGTAAGGTAGTTCAACAACATGTGTGACTTTGATACAGGAAACTGGTGTTCATTTCCACTTCTATTTCATCCTTACTGGTGCCAGAGGCGATGCTTTAGCACTGGATATCTTCTGTCTCGCGCATGCGCAGGTCGAATATTTATATCAATAAAGTCACGTGTGACCTCGTATGACCTCGGAAGGCATAAGTTCCGGTGCCGTCAACGAGTTCAGTCCTTTTTCATATTCTCGCTGCACAGGTTGCTACTTTATGAGTAGAAGCCAAGCTAGCTTACTGAAAATTAAGGTTCTAGCTCATCGCTACCTGTAGCCTTGTGATCGTCTCGATCGGAGCTGCGGGCTAGAAAAACACTCGCCCTCCAAAGGCTGCGACGAGCTAGCTGTTCGCCCTCCCAAGGGAGGGGACCGCGCTGTTCACCGCTCGGCAGTGGCGGTTCTAGAACATTTTATATGTGGCAAAGGGGGGGCAAGAGGTCATGCCAGGGTGGCATGGGAGGGCGGACAGTATGTGGTATTATAAAATACCACATACTGTCCGCCCTCCCATGCCACCCTGGCATGACCTCTTGCCCCCCCTTTGCCACATATAAAATGTTCTAGAACCGCCACTGCCGAGCGGTNCTAAAATACCTTTACCTTTGTGATTTAATTAGCTAAAAACCAATGTAGATGTCAGGCAGTATTTCATAAGTCTCTATAATATATTATGAAAAAGTAGAAGTGCAACTTCTTTTGTTATGTACTAAGCATATTAAGTGAATATGGAGACGGTATCAGAGCATATGGGTGGATTCTACTCATCACACACACACACACACACACACACACACACACACACACACACACACACACACACACACACACACACACACACACACACACACACACACACACACACACACACACACACACACACACATTCACACTCAGTATCACAGATGCAGTGAACACTATGGACTCATCTCGCTGAGTAGGAGGGCTCTGAATTTGGCAGTGTGTTGTGAACATGTGTGAAAATACAATACAAGAAGATGAGTCAACATTCAGATACTCTAAAACCAAGGCAGTAAAATGCAGTCGGGGAATGTAATAAAATGCATTTAATGAAGTATAGCATATTTGAGGTGCTTCTGCTTGAGTATTTAAAATGTATGATACCTTATGTCTCGGCTCCACTCAATTCAGAGGCCAATATTGAACTTTTTATCCATTTATCTGTAAGCTTTAGTTACTTTAGAGATTTAAAATATAAATAAATAAACATTGTCGGAATATTATGGGGTACTTGGTATGGTATTAATGTATATTTTGATGCCAACACTTTTGTACTTGAGTAGGATTTAAAATGCAGGACTTCAACGGGAAACAGTAGTATTCCTAATTTAGTAAACAAAGGAGTCCAAAAGGGGCATTTCAGGGGGTGGGGGACATAGGGATTTTAGCCATTGCAGACTATTTACATGCACTAAAACCTATAAAACACACTATAGGGAAGGGAAAACCCAAAAAGCTTCCTCCACTGCTGGTCAAATCAATAAAACACACACAGGCCGACATGTTCTGTGAGTTCACTTTGAAGAGTTCCCTCATGTACAGTTTCCTTTGATGCTGCCAACCTCAAGAAGCATGTGTTTCCCTCCCAGCACTATCACACAACCCTAACACAGAGAGCTGTTTGCAGAACATACAAAACCAGGAAGTATTTTGGCTGTCACTTTGACATTTTTAGCAGATAACTTCTCTGCATAATGCTGTTCTGCAGGCCCATCCCCGCAGGAAGTGGCACGGACTAAACACCGAGTCCTGAGCTGTGATTGGCCGCTCGAGGTGTCCGTGGGAGGAAGTTGATATTTCAGAACACAGCACATAAATCGGATTAACAGATAATTGACGTGTTTATGGGTTTATTTATAGCCTCCATTTGATTAGAAAGTAAGGCTCAATTCACAGTGCTGCGAACACATGAGCCCACATCAACTTACAAATGTGATTTACATCGCTCTGTGGACTCAAATTTTAATAAAGGAAGAGAGGGAAGATGTATTCAGATCCTTTAGTTAAATAAAAGTGATGATACCACGCTGTTAAAATACTCTGAACTAAAGTCCTGCATCAAAAATCGTGCATTTAAATGGTCTGCAAGGCTAAAATCCCTGTGTTCCCTCCATCTGTACATCTCTAAGCGGTTGACCAATCACAACAGAGCTGGCCAGCTAACCAATCAGAGCAGACTAGGCTCTGGTTTCAGACAGAGGGTGAAAAGAGGTGCTGCAGCACAGGCAGTATGAGAACAATAAAGAGCTTTTTGAACATTAAAGCATGGAGACATGACACAGCAGAGATACTTCATTCTAATGTGAACCCTGAAAATGAGCATGACATGTTCTCTTTAAGACTTTTATCAATTGTTGACTCTTTGTTTACCATGGATGAAATTTCTCTTCAAGTTAAAATAGGGTGTTATTGATACGACTGGTCCTTTTGTGGGTTTATTCTTTAAACATAATCGGTGTTGTACATGTGTGAAGGAGACACTGCTTTTCTTCCCTGATCACTATTCCATCATGCAGGGTATCATCTGACTGGCACCAACTTGTTCTTGATAGGATGTGTTAGATCCGCACTGCCATTAAATGCATTACAATCTTCAAGCAATGAGTTGCCAACAATGGTATGCCTTTAGGCCAATCATTAAAAAAACAAGCACGCCCTTGCATCAACTATACAAAGCAGAAAGCCGTAGACTTGAGAGAAGTTAGGAAAAAATATGGAGAGGATTGAAAGGCATTAGTGTTGAGGAGTGATGGTAATTTTCAGAGACGATTGTGAAAATAGGCCAAGCTTCCCGAAAAAGAAAAAGCGGGTGGGGGTGAGGGGGTATAAATAAGAGAGGGGTTTGTGTTGGGGGGGGGGGTGAGGGCAGGAGGAAATCAAAGCTCTTAATTGGCTTGTTAAGACTTGAGAGGAAGAGAATAGAGAAAGAACTACAAAAATAATCAAATCCACATGAAGGAGTGTTAATGGGGAGAAGGATAGAAGTCACTTAAAGAGGGGGAGGACGCGACAGAATTCAGGTGAGACAACTTTATTTAATTAGTGTATGTTTTGGAGAGGATGATTGGGAGTGCAGGGATGAGGTGAATGCTTTAGGGCTGTGCATGTTGGTATGTTTGTGTGCGCAGATAGGTGTTTTCAAACGATGTGCACTTTTCCGAACTACGGCCCGGGGCTGATGAAGCCATTAGGGCTCGGTCTCAGAACCAATCAATCACTCTGACACCTCAATAGGGGAGCTGGATAGTCGTTCTTCAAAACACGGCCAGCCTACATCGCCTGTTCCAATAATCGCTCCAATCATTCAGTAGCCAGGCCTGAACTTCCAACTTCTAACCTCCGACCGCCAAACCCTTCTCCAACAGCAGCGATTTCTTATTTGCTTGTGTGCTCATGCTGCTACCTTCTGCCTGGTGCTACCTGTTAAATATGGTGTTAAGAGAACAAACACAAATCTACCAATAAGCATGTGGAGGAAAATCTTGGATCAGTAAAGTGGAAAACACAAGGATGCTAGAGGAAACTGATGTCTTTTGAAGCCGAGCCATTCTCTTCCCATATTTATACTATATAAGTCAGAAAAGCCGTTGTTAGATCCTGTGTCCTCACTTTCTCTGACCTTTTTGATCACCTTCACCTTGCACAGTGCTAGTCTTAACTCTTATCAGTTTGGGGCTGAGAGTTCTTAAAGGTCCCCTATTATGGAGAATTGTTGAAATACACTATAATATGTGATCTTTAATGTCTAATGCGACTATATTTTCACAAGTTATGTATAAAGCAGGACTGTCAACGTCAACAAGTTAATGCTCAAAATTAATCTGGAAACCTTGACGCATTCAAAATAGTGAACACAACTCACATTACAATAATCATATAAGCAAGAACAGACGTAATTTACGCTGGGGACATGTCCCCACCACTTTTTGAAATAAAATGGGTTTAAAATGCACAAAGACATGTTGTAGAGAAAGGTTTATAAACACAAATTAAGTACAATCTCGAGAATAGTTTTGTCGGTCTACATTTGGGGGGGGGGGGTGGGGGACATTTGGACATTTGACATAAAAATCGAAAATTGAAAAGGAGTCTTCCCTCCCACAGCAAGTGGGGAACAGGCACTGCACTAGATGCCAAAAAAGAACAAAAGCAATAGAACAATTCCCCCTTAACCTCATTCTAAAATGACCCAAAAACATGCATGGGCCGATCAGAAATGTTAACAAGTTCTTTACACACATTATTTTAAACTTTTGATTAATCACAGAATATTATTATTCTTGCATGAATAAATGTTTGAATCGATTGACACCACAAGTATACATTTTAATGTTTGAAATTATTTAATTACATGTATACAAATAGGAAATTGCTTAGAAATGACTCAGCATTATGTTCACATAAGAAATCAGATTATGTGTTATTCCTCTGCTACAGCATACAGGTCTGCTCTGTAAACTGCAGGTCTTGTGTTCTCTTTTGAAGTAAAAAAAAAAACACCCATGGGGAGGAATACTGTATGTGCAGTGGTGAGCGCACTCTATGAGAACTCTACTGTGTCTCTTTTTAATCTCTAAACCACTCATGGCATGATTTCAAGAACAGAAAATGAACTGCTTTGGTGATAGCAGTTGGACTTGTTAGAAACCTTGTTGAAAACATATTTTCTTCCCGTAGTCATAAAGAATAACACTGATCAATCTGGCCTGGCACACAGGGCTGCACACATGAAGCAGCTGAGAATGAATGAGATAGAATGCAGGAGTGTGTGGAGAGCTTTGAAGCACTGCTCCTAACAGGATTCCTTGGATACACCTCATCATCACAGAGAGAAAGAGGAAGAGGGAGAGAAAGGGGGAAGGCCTCCAGCTCCTGACGACTGTAATCACACCCAACCAGTGACCCAGTTAGACCCATTTAGCCCGGAGATAAACCTGTCTCTCTCTCTCACACACACACCGCTATACATCTGCTCAGAGTCTTCTTCTTGGCTTTCATTCCTCCTGTCCTTTCCTTCACTGATTTCCACAGTTCTTTCTTTTTCTGTGAGTAGTGTAGCCTTAGCTGCTGTATTGTTGTTTGTTGGAAAACGTGGCTTTCGTGGCTTCTCAGTGTTTGGTTTTATCACAGAAAATATTATTGTCTTTGTAAATTGTAGGTAGTTAATGACTTCAACTGCATCCCGGACTTTGTCATCGCTAGTTAGTGGACTTTGAGTTGAGATTAGTTTATAAAGAATGAACTTAATGCTCATACTCGTTCAAGGTCAGTGAGATCATAATCATTATTAATAGAGAACGTACTTGGGCAAGGTAAGAGAATCATGATTTGAGAAGTTTTCAGTGCATAATGACAAAATCCCTAAAATAAATCTCCCAATTAACAAAATATTTTATAAACCTGAAGGAAAGCAACAGAGGAGGAATCCTTCTCTCAGGACGGACAGATGGGCAATATATGTCCTGTATAACTTATAAAGATAATTACAAAAAGGAGAATCCAAATTATAAAAGAGGCGTGTGGTGCAGTGGCTAGAGCGTTGGTGTTGGGATCAGGAGGTCACAGGTTCAAACCCCACTGCAGTCAGCAGGTCGTTGTGTCCCTGAGACACTTCACCCCAAATTGCTCCTGTGGGGATTGCCCACAGCATTGAGTATGTAAGTCGCTTTGGATAAAAGCATTTAACAGGTAATGTAATAAAAATCATTATTTTTGCATTAAATAATTTGATGAAACCAGGAGGATGTCCTAAAGTTTTCAGGTTCTAACGGGAAAAAAACGGCCACAGCTTGGCAACGCTTCATGAACCTTTAGACCTGGCAAACTTTTGAATGAGGGGCACAGCAACTCAGGGGATGATGCCCAGAATGATGAGTTAGTAACTAGGTTAGCATTAAATGGCCCCTGAAGGCATAAGTTCCGGTGCCGTCAACGAGTTCAGTCCTATGGAATCTTCTCGCAGAAACACGAAATTCCGAGTGACCAAGAACTCTGGCGGTCATCCAGTATTCATAGAACCATACGTAACTATCGTTCTATTTCATCCTTACTGACTGCCAGAGGCGGTGCTTTAGCACTGGATGACCTATACCAACAGAGTTACGAGGAAGTCTGAATACTCACCCTATAAGGATGGCCTAGGCGGACTCTGCAGGAGGACCACACCCAGCGGGTGAGGGGCGGCAACATTCACACTGTAGTACCTGGCGAATGTGCTCGGAGATGCCCATGTGGCCGCAGTGCATATGTCCTCCAGGGGCACACCTCTCAAGGTCGCCCATGACGTGGAGACACTCCTGGTAGAGTGGCACTTTACTCTGGGTGGCAAGGGACAGTCATTCGCCCTGTATGCCTGGGCAATGACGTCCACAATCCAGTGGGACAAGCGCTGTTGTGAGAGCCCACGCCCCCTTCTAGGACCACCGTAACACAGAAAGAGCTGTTCAGACTGACGGTAGTCTGGACATAAGCTCTAAGGGCCCGCACCGGGCATAGGAGTCTTGACCTCTCTTCCCCCTCTCCTGATGGGGGGTCAAACCGTGCCAGCTGGATAGGCCGATTAAAATGAGAGCGTGCCAGCACCTTAGGGAGGAACGCTGTGTTCGGCCATAAGGTGACACCTGAGCCATCTGAGTTCCACCTCAGATACGAGCTGTTCACGAACAAGGCCTGAAGCTCGCTTACACGCTTTGCTGAGGGGATGGCAAGAAGGAAAGCAGTCTTGGCTGAGAGCCACCTCGGTTCTGCCTGTAACAAGGGTTCAAAGGGAGGCGAGCATAGGGCATCCAGCACCAAGGGCAGATCCCATGTAGGGGCCCTTGGGATGTTCGGGGGGCGAAGTCTCAGTACTACCCTTAAAAAGAGGGATACCAGCCTATGGCTCCCCACTGTGCTGTTGTCAACCCTTGCATGTTGAGCTGATACAGCAGCCACATACACCCTGACGGTAGCGGGACACCGGCCGTCATCCAGGTGGGACTGCAGGAACTCAAGTGTAGTAGGCACCGAGCAATGTATTGGGTCCTCATTTCGCCCTTGGCACCAGTCAGAGAACAGTTTCCACCTGTTTTCGTACTGTTTACGAGTAGATGGTGCCCTAGCATTGAGAATAGTCCTCCTGACAGGCTCTATGCAGTCGCTCAGCAGTGGTTCGGGCCCTCCAGTGGCCAGACCCACAGCTGGAGGCGGCAGGGGTCGGGGTGCCATATCCGACCCTCCAGCTGAGACAAGAGGTCCTTCCTGTTGGGGAGACGCCAAGGTGTCCCGCAACAGAGTCTGTGCAGCAGGGAGAACCAAGTCCTGGCTGGCCAGAAGGGGGCCACCAGAAGAAGCCTGTGGCCCTGATAAAGCACTCTGAGGAGTGTTGGTAGGATCAGGGGGAGGGGTGGATAGACAACCTTCCCATAAATAATCAAAACTCACGGAAGATCTGCGTGCAAGTTGCTTTAATTCTAACCAATGCCATCGTTCCCAATAGATTACCCTGCTGGCTACCTCAAAGTGCAATTACTTTTCGTGTAAACAGAGTAATCTCCTGTTAAAGCAAGACAAAGCTAGCTGGAATAAGAAAAACACTGGTCAGTAAGAGTCAAAACTAAGTACAGTTACGTAAAAGCGTCTTTCTATAAGTCTCAATACCGTTCACACGAAAGACAGAAATCCTACCGATACGACGAACAAAACTTCTTTACTTAAATCTAAGATCTTTTCAACCCAAAGTCGCTAACTCTTTTTGACACTTCTGTTAAAAAATAATGTCCGTCAAATAATATATGCGTGAAGTTGGTGTTCCCGTAAGGTTTCCGAAATGTTTTTTAACTTTCTTTAATTCGTTTTACCGTAATTTTAGTCAGTAATTGTCTTTTCTAATATTTTATTTGTAATTTCTTTTTTTATGTACCTATTTTCAATGTCACCGTCAAATTCTACACTTATCAAGTTAATTCATAGGTTACACTAATAGAAGTACCCAGGGTTTTAGGCACCGCCGGCGGGGACGGAGGTCCATAGGTATCTTGGTGTCCGTTTTTGTTGCCGTTTAGTTATAGTGTGGATGTGGAACGAATTCGTAATTGTGGTCAGTTGGTATACATATATTTATGGTGTCCAGGAGTCTATTAGGAGAGATCAGACGTTTGTCGTTGTGGTTGTGTGCATGGGTGTTGGCGACACATAATCGTACAGAAATTCCTCTTCCCTCCTCTCTTCAAGGGTGCTGTACGGGTAATGGTCCCCTTTTTGCACCTCGCTAATCTATAACACTATTTCTAAAATTCAGGTTGTAGGGCCCGTCCAGCTCGGAAAAATGACGTGTGTCACTGAGGTGAAAACACAGAAATACCCGTTCATTCCCTTTGGGAAGTAGGGAGGGAGGAGTTAAGGAGATTGCGCCCGTCCTCAGGTCCGAACCGAAATCGTCTCTCATATAGCATGAACTGTAGAAAGTCCAATTGGTTTGGGTAATTTATACGGAAGTATAGCTTCTGTCATTACAGGACACGACGTGTCTGAATAGGACATTGAATATATTTGAGCACAACTGGAAGGATACGTTCAAATCAATACGATTCATGTTTACTTCTATGGGGAAAAAAACTGGTCCAGCTATTGTTCATTTATCCCAAAGCTCCAACCATTTTTTGTGATTCCCCATCGTGGGCTGTACCCTTAAGAACCGGCTTTGGCTATGGGCTTTTTATCCTGTTGTCGAACCGGCTTTTGGCCACTTACGACTTTCCGGGCTTTTGCTAATTATCATTTGATATATTATATATTACAGGTATGTAAACAAATGGTTTACAACAAGTCGATGGCACTAATACCTTTTTCTGTACTAATGGCCGTTTTGAATTGAATTTATTTGATTAGTGATATTAACCCAGGTATTTTGTAAATAAGGTCCGGTGCGGAAAACTTAACCCGTATGTTATCGGATGTAAATTAAGGTCTCAGTTGCACGGTAAAGAAAAGGACATCCTATTATGGTCGGTTTTCCCGTACAGTCATGTGGTTTCGCGTTCCTCCGGAAATTTTTGCCCGTATTTGTAGCAATCCGCGCGTCATTTCCGGTGTTGTTTATCCACATTATATTTCTGACCATTGTCGGTCCGGAAGGTTCGGTGTTGGTTCTCGTCGGATGACTTCAACATTGGGCTGTGAACAACAAGCACGCTAACTGGCATTAGTTTATGGCGCCGCTGTTGCGTGCCGGCGCGCTGGTAGCGAGCGCCCGGACGAGTCGTCGTTGCTACAGCGACGAACCCTCTATAATAGGTTTTATAGTCTGCTTTCTCCGCCGCCTCGCTTAAGTACTTTTGCACAAGTCGACTGTAAAGGCTCCCCACATTACGTTCTGAAAGTGGTGAAGCCCTAGAGGGTGAACTTTGAGTTTTGGGGCTTACCATTTCTTGGCCTACAACTCCCTTGTTAATTCTCATGTAAAACTTTTTCTCGGACACGGAGTTTTGATTCACCTTTCGAAGAAACATAATGGCCGTGCTTATTCAGACATTTGTGTGGGGGGACATTTGGTCACCGGACTAATTAAGACAGACAAAAATGGTTAAGAAAAGGAGTGATTAAAACAACTATTCACACAATTCTTTTTGGTGCGTCCATCTTTCGTCGGAAGCTCCAAATCAAGGAGGATGTCTTGTATTTTGCGGCCGTTGGCCCCAGGCTGTTCGGACTGTGGTCAGCTTCTGGGGACAAGGGTGGAATAAGGTGTCTTATTCATGCTACCCCGGGATCGTGGTAGATCGTAACTTTCCACTTCTTTCTTAAAAGCTCAGGGAAGAAACTAGATTCTCTGTGGATAAGGTTCCGGGGTCGGAGGTTGTTTTCGAACCCGCAGTTTCGCGCGTCATAGAGTAGTTACGAACCGAACGATCCCGTACTTTTTGGTGATTCGATAACGATAGCCGCTCCGGATCGCTGAGGCATGATCCCGGTGTGGTTGTGTCGCTCGGGGTGAGGTCTCGCGGTATGGGGTCCGACCTCCCGCGCAGTCCTCATGGGTCCTTGTTGTCTTAAGGGACAACCCCTAGACGCGTGATAAGGTCGAGTCAGGATGAACTCTGTTCTCCGACGTCGCGATTGGTCGGACGCGCCTATGTCGGGTACCCACATCTAAAACGAACAGATTTGTTATAAATCTTACAATGGTGCGGATGATGGGCGTTGTCTCAGGACAAACGAGTATACGTCCCTTTTTTGTTAGTCAACTTGGGACGGTGTTTCTCGGAAAGCGAACGGGTGGCCTGCTTAATACGGTTGCGGGGGATCAGCGGGTTGGCCGCTAAGAGGCACAACTACTTTCGGCGGGGACCGTCTCTTGGTACCGTCCTGATACCCATCCTTAAGTCTTCTCTGTACTCCTAGCAGCCTTCGCGGGGGGGGTCCTTTGATTGGGGTACGCCGGGTGGAGACAGCGCTAACAGCGTTTGTACTTTGCGACGATCCGGTGTGGGCGAAGGAGTTGGACTTGGCGCCCTTAGTGACATCAATTTTCCGATGCCCAACAGTTAAAAAAAGAGGTGTTTACTCTTCGAATCTGGTCGAGTTAAGTGCTCTATGATCCAATCCCCCCAAGGGGATCGTGAGCCTCCAAACTAGCGCGCTATCACTTGTTTCTCCTGTTAATGAACTCAGACAGTGGTTTCATTGTAGTCGGGTGAAGTGATGGCAATTTCGTACGGCGGGTCTCACAACCGGTGTGGAGACCTACTTCGGGCGGTGGACCCAACTCTTAAACAATCTTACCGCTTTCGTTTACCTCTCTTTAATCGCCTACAGTAGGTCAATGTAACCGCCGGGGGTCGTAAACTTAGACGGTAATCGTAGGGGCCGTCGTTTCGGCGGGTTTATCGTGAAACACATAGCGCGTTGAGGGGCAAGATCGAGTGATTTGTTAGTTGCGGATCCCTGGGTGGACAATTGGGTTTAAAATGCATTCGTGGAGTCATGTAAATAGAAGATGTCCCAATATGTCCGAAAGACCACTGTCGCTAGAAGACGTATTATTACTAAACTCTACCTACTCAATCGTCTGATTTAGCGCGAAATTTGGAGTCGCGGAAATCCCCACATCCCAAATACTGTGGCACTCATTTTATTAGTCGGCGCCGCGCTTCATACACTACAACAGTTTCACGCAGCTTGTTGAGGTCCCTCTCCTCGATGGAAACTCTATCACCACCCCGAACTCCTCTCTGATTTGTAATAGGTCCGTCGCTCGATGCTGGAGGGATATTTCGATATGAAGGGGTGAGATGCAGGTCGTAATATACGGTAGTCCGATTTTATCAACCGAATGAGTCTCCCTCTGTGCGTGGCATTCCAATCGGTGGTCGTAAAAGGAGCGAATACAATACACCGTGTAGGGAGAAAGGTCTAGTTTCTACGAGAGATGGTTTCCAAATGTACTTACTGATATACCAATATATGGTGTTGAATTAAGTTGGCATTCGGGGGCGCGTTCATCGTCCGAATTGGAGTGACTCTCGCCACGTGTTGTTCCTGGTGTCGTCGCGTATTATTGAAACATAAGTATCACATACCCTTGAACCCCCTACATGAGTGACAGGGGTAGACTTCTAACAACATCAAAATAGTACAAAAGTGTGATGTGAGTGAGTTGTCCTGTAACGTATAATAAAGTTTGTACAAAAGGCGTGGGCAAAATGAAGATTATAGACTAGAAATTTTTTGTAGTGTCTTGTACTTTGGCTGCATATGGGGGCGAGCTACTCATTACCATTGCGATACCTTTGACGATTAGGGATCACACAGAGGGTAATGGGTTTTGGGGACTGGATAAGAAAGTTGAGTCGAATTCGGTTAATGCGTGCAAGATATTTATTGGGCGCTCTTCTTGTTCTTAGTGCCCATTTTATCCGAGAACATTGTGTCGGGTCGTTCGCATGGATAGTATTTAGTCAAGATGAAAGGGTAAGGGATGAAGGGTACTGCCCCTTTCTTCACCCGGCTCCTCCCGGCCGACGAAATCGTGGACCTATGGGGGGAGAAAGACAGAGCTGTGGGGAGCTAAAACAAGGGGGACACGGGGGTAACCCACCGTTGACCCGCGTAGGGGCGGATCAAAGCCCCTTCTGCGCCTCCAGCGTGCATTGGTAGATTCCGCTTGTTTCAGTGACACTGGAGGCATTACCGGTATTCGGAGGCCGGACGGCTAGGTTGCGCTGGCAGAGGTCGAGAGCAGAAACAAGGTAGAACGCGCCGCCGTTGTCGCCGTTTCGGGGTTTTCCTTAGATGATCCAAAAATAACTCGAAATCTCCTCTGACTGTGGGTCTGCGATCGATGACTGGGGGGTTATTATTTCCTGAGATGCGCGCCCTGTACGTGTCGGATGGGGACGTTCGGCGAACCCTCACCTGCAAGAGCTACGTCCCGGGAACTTTCGCGGCGGCCCGGATGTCTTGGTTTGCCGAACGCGGGAGTACAGGTTGCGACTCGCTTGCTTCGATCGACGGGGGGTTGCCGCTCTCTCCGCCCTCGGTCAGGAAGTTCGGGGCGCTCGCCCACGTCGCGCGACCGTCCTGGGGGATCGCTGCAGAGGCGCCGCTCGCATCTCTCCATGCCGACTTGCGACGGGACGTATCAGTCGGTGGGTCTTGGTCACCTTCTTTCCTCAGTGTGTATTCCCATACAAACAGCATGACGCGATCACTAGGTATGTCATCCGCCCGAGGCGGGCCGGAGGGAGAGTGGGTCATATAGTATCTCATCGTACAACGCGAAGATAGGATGCGGATGTACTATACCGATAAGGCTCCGGTGCGGACGCTCTCGGCTCAGTGCGATCGAAGGCAATTGCGGAGATTGGACGAAGCGGTCACGTGGCCTCCGCGGAGTGGGCGGAGGGGGAGGAGGGATCGTGTTAAGAGAGAAATTGGCGTGGGATCCAAAGCAATTCCCCGGTGCAAAAGCGACTCACGATACAGGCCAGTTCGATTGACGTAAGCAGGGCCACGCGTTCGCACTGTCTTTCGCGGGGAGGGGCAGCAAGGCAGTGGTTGGTATCCCGTGTTGGAGAGTAAAGGAGATACTGTTTTCGAACAAGATTTGAGCCGGGAGGAGGTAAAGTGCGGTGGCTCCCGCCGGAGGGCTACCCACCCATATTTACGGACTCACCGTGGCCGCCAAGGTTCGGATTGACAATGAGCGCGATCACTTCTCTCGCAGGAGGGCGGGGGAGGGAGAGTGCCGCGTCGTTAATCGAGGTAGGGACGAAGGTAGGAGGAGTTCGAATCGACTCCACGCGGGGCTAGTCGTAGGGTCTGGTCGTTGCAGCCGATTGTGGAGG
Source organism: Notothenia coriiceps (assembly GCF_000735185.1). Taxonomy (NCBI): domain Eukaryota; kingdom Metazoa; phylum Chordata; class Actinopteri; order Perciformes; family Nototheniidae; genus Notothenia; species Notothenia coriiceps. Next base: position 80,249 of record NW_011352894.1, read on the forward strand.
CGCTCTGACCATCACTTCCTCTCACCCGAAGAGAGTATACTTTGGCGTATGGGAGGAGTGCACGCAGTGCTCACACCAAACCAAGTGCGTAGGAGTTGTCCAAGATACCCGGAGCGCGGTGCGAGGGCGGGAGCGAGTTTGCGATTCGAATGGTCTGTCGCGCATCAGGTTGTCTCCTTTTCCTATTCGGCCCGGTAGGCGTAGCGCGAGGAATTGTTCGGGCAATTAGTTGACGCGGTCGCTTGTCAACCAAATTATGGGCCACAGGTCCAGAGCGCGTCGCAGTCGTCTCACGACGAGCGAGGTCCGATTGAGCGATGAGGCGCGGATACCTGCTCTCATCGGGGCGAGAGGGAGCGGTTTCGTATATATGCGCGTGTTTGACTGGTGCTTTAAAAGAGTGGGGTCAATCGTCTCACGAGTGCGAGTGCGATTGATGCTAACACGAGTTGGGAGGTGGCCGGTCTCAAACAAAGGACCCGGGTTCAATAATATATGTTCAGGTCCGACTACGGGGGGGGAACCGCGATACAAATTGCCGGCATTGTGGACATACGCGAAGAGCACCGTTCGGACTTTCCTTACCGCGTAGCCTGGAAACGGGGAGAAACAGGAAGCCGGAGTCGTACGACTCCCTCCCCGGAAAGCCTCCTCGCGGCACGTACTAAGAGTGGTTAGTACGGAGCACGCCATTCTCTCCCGGCGTCCAAAACTTGATGACTCGCTCCCACCGAAGCGGGCGACGTGGTCACGCTGATTTGTAGGGTTGGATGGGCATGGATCCACAGCCCGTCGTCTCGACGCCCCGCGCTGGCGGGGTTTTTCGCCTTCGATTCGCGACTATCCTCGCGGAGATCCCACCGTGGGTGAGTGTGAACTCGACGGTCTACTTCAGTGAGGGAGTAACCCCGAGAGGTAAAGCCACAGGCATGTCGTGCTTCGGCCGGACGTGGGTCAGGGTGGGTACCCGACTCGACTAAGGTCTACTGTTACCCAACGAGGCTCGTCGAACGTCGGTGGGTGCCGGGATGCGCCAAAGAGCGTGGGAGAAATGCCCCGTGACGCTGTCGACGGAGGTTGACAGTAAGGGGAACCGAACAACAGTGACCGCGGGGACCGTCCTTACCGAACTTGCCGGAGGTGAATCTGGGGTTCAACCGTGTACCGTGTCTTTTAGTCCCACAGTGGTTGTCACGGACGGAGGTGGAGGATAAGCGGAGCTTACCTCTCCTCGTGCCAGTAGTATACAGGCTCCCGTCCGACACCCTAAGTAGCCTCATGAAGCAGAGAAAGGGCTGTAGTTTCCCGGCCGATTGCCGGTGTCGCTTGAGACGCGCCTAAACCTGCGCTACTCGCCCAAATCACCCGTTCTGTCGCTGTGCGGGTCGCGTCGCCGCTACTCCGAGCACCATTTCGTGCACCTTTTGTCTTCTCTGCACACCCTCGGCTCTGTCGGCTCGCGAATTCCTCGGACTCGGTTTACTAAGGCCGAGTGAAGCGATTTTTCTGGCAAGATGACTCCCTACGGTGGCACCCGAAGCCACACGTCTGCTGACGGAGCGGGCCAGCCACCTTGCTGGACCACCGGACGTAGATGTCGTAAGGGAGAGTCCCCGCAGTGACCGTAGTCTGAGAAGGAGGCGGAGAACCCCATCCGGACAGTCGACGTAGCCTGACAGCAATGGGCTACCCGAATAACAGTACATCGGGTCTGAGAGGACTCTGGACCGGCGGGAGGAACGGACCGGTCGGATGCCAGGTTACATAGACGGGCCTTCTCGTCTTGGTTCAGCGGCTGAGGAGAGGGTAAGTGTTTCGGAGGTGGCCCCCTCACCGCCGAAGTAGGTCTCCACCACTGGTCGGAGACCCCAGAGAAGCCGTCCAGTCTCCATCTAGAGAAACGGAGCTTCTACAGCTGGGTGACGGGAGGATACCAAGAGGAACTACCTCTTTGGTCGGAAACCCAGTCCTGCGGGACCAAGTACGGTCCCACAGAA
>NW_011352894.1:82305-96567 GCF_000735185.1 Notothenia coriiceps
TATATTATAGAGACTTATGAAATACTGCCTGACATCTACATTGGTTTTTAGCTAATTAAATCACAAAGGTAAAGGTATTTTAGTCTCAATGTTGCCTATATGATCACTTATTTATACATTTTTCCTAGATAAGAAAGATGTTAATGTCAAAAGTATTTCCAGTTTTTGTTTTCAGTAATCTCACAAATCTAATCTATGCTTTCTTGAAACTGACATAAAGGAGAACTAAAGCATTAGAGTTTTAGACTTGTTGCAAGTCAAGACATATTGTTGTCACAATAGTCAAAATAGCTTGATTTGTATAGAGTGGCGAAGTCCCTCCCTTTCTGGTGGACATCCATGGGACCTTATTCCTAAAAAATGATGTATTGAAGTCAATAGCGAGAGAGAAATTATCTTTCAATCCCGTTTGAATTGTGCCATGAATTACACATATGATGTTTGTAAATCTTAAAAAATAATTTCCAAGTAAAAAAAGTCAGTTTGTCTTAAAACTGTTGAAATATAAGACTATGAAAAATACACAACTAGAAAGACTACAAATCCAAGAGTCACGTAATTTATGTTATAATTGTTTTCCTCCACTAAATAAGAGATAGCTAAGATCATATAACTTTAACAAGATGCCTGTGTGCTTAGTACCAGGTTACTATCTCTTATTTAGTGGAGGAAAACAATTATAACATAAATTACGTGACTNTGCCCGGCCTCCGACGGGCGGGACCAAGAATCCGGAAATCACCCGTCGAAAACCAAGAAAAATCGGGATTTGCAAATTAGTCCCATTTACGGACTCACTAAAATTTGCGTGTCTACTGGAAGCTCTAATGTGTCATGTTGTATACTACTATTTAATCGAATGGTTCATCAAACAACCGTAACACTACGCTATACTAACCTCGAGTAGAACAGTCAGTCGGCTAACTGTACGGTCCGATGTAGGACGAACAACACCACATGGATGTCCGGGGTGTCCCTTCGAAACTTTTTTTCTATAGAGAGGAATGTCGAACGACGCATACGCCTATTGAAAATTTATTTAGTGGGTGTGCCGGCGCGCGCCGCCCCCCCCCTGCGGGCGTGCCCCCGCCGTGACGGACAAAATGTGAGTACTTGTTTGGATGCTACATCTGTATGTCGGAGTCGTAAGGCGTGCCTATGAGTAATCCCCGACCGAATTTACGGTCTTGCGCTGGTAAACCCGACTTTTACCTCTGTGGTGCGGGGTGACGGACAATAGTGGTAGGAGACACAACAACACACGGTGGATGACTGTGCCGGCGGAGAAGATTCACTACGCGACGTGTTTCGTGACCGACAGTCAATTCACTAACCGGACGGCCCTTCTGTTTCAGACACTCCGACCACGACTTCGTCCGAGAGAGGGGCCACCAGGTCCGCAAACGGTGACGGCCCTTACCTTCCTCCTAACTTAGATACAGTGGTACCCTGTTTTGTGCCCCAACAGGTAGAAACATTTAGTCGTTCACAACGATCGAAGAAGCTTACTCTATAGCGGACGGTTTCCTTTAATGCCCCGTCAATAAAGGAAAAGAGACATTTAACGTACTAACGGAATCTCAGTCTATATCCAGTTAATAACTTCTCCGACGACTAAATACGGAAAACCCCAAGAAGGCCAAGGATATCACACAAGATAATCCAAATTTAACCAAGTCGTTTCCGCATTACTTAGCGGACACAAGGGAAGTTCTCCCGTCAACAAGAGAGCGGTGTGGTGTAATGTACAATGCAACAATCTGTGAAATCATAGGGTGCGACTGAATATGAAGGTTATGACAACCCTTAGGGGTGTCGCTCGTTAAAGCCCACTCCTCACAGAACGGGTCCCTGTGTTGCTTGTACAGACTATGCAGGTCCTCGCTGCGTAGCCAGTCGCCAGACGCACCGCACGTCAACACTGTGAGGATCGAGGAAGCGAAGAATTTCCCTGGCCGTTTTATCGACAAGTTAACTAACGCCATCATAAGGGTAGACGCGCGCCTAAACTGCGAGTACCTTCGTGCCCGTACAGCAAACCACAGGCCGACGGGAATCCTTCCCGTTCACACTAGCAGGTCATAGGCGTAACCTTGCTCTTAACATGTGGGCCTCATTCATAAGGGGAAACCTGACAGCTCATAAAATGTCACTCATAGACGTGATGACGTCGTCGCAATTTTCGCTGGTCCCTAATAGGACACTTAATGTGTTTGTCAACTCAACAATCTTTAACACACGTTCACACGAAACATAAAACAAAGGGCGAAGCTAAGCCTCTCTCTTTTTTATAAAAAAGCCTCATTTCTACCCCGTCCTTTCGACTGTCATGGGTCTTCAGCGGGTCGATAGCAACATCTGATCGTCGGTCCACGCGCACACCTGTCTTCCCGGGCCGTATACGGCCCGCGAGACCATTTGGTACGGCCCTCGAGGTAATTTATAAACACACGCAAAAAATTAAAAAATTAAAGAAATCTAGACCGCAAAATAATTAAACAAGCGAGTGCCTGTTTTTCCTGGCCAATGTCAGGGTGAAGGAACACAACACGAGCCTAACGTGTCACAGTTTTTGCGTGGCTGTGTCTTTAGTTGTAAGCCCAGTGGCGATCTGTTCATCTGTCATACTGATCATACAGTCAATAACTTTGTTGTTATTAGCATCTGGTTAGCTAGCTATGCTAACGAATATAAGAAGCTTTTTCTCCAACCAGTGAGGTAAAGGCACATCTTTATATGATCATTATAGTTGTAAAAAAAATAAGAGAATAAAGGAAAAACAGGTATAAAATACTATATGACAGTAAAAGTTGTTAATTAATAAACAAGAATACAGTTTAAAAGGGGAGTGATTTGTAAAATATCCATAAAGAAAAATAAAATCTGCTTACACTTCTGTTTTATATGGGTGTTGAGAGATGTATCCATAGATCTCCTAATGTTGCTCTCAAAGTGCACCAGATTGATGCTTTTAATTTCAACATTTAAAAAAATCTTAGGTCCACCCCATACTTAAATCATGTCCACATGGATAGGAAGCTCAATACATTTGCACACATCTTGTGTCCATATCTTTCTGTTTGGGTGGTCATGCCACACCGTGCACGTGCATGCATGCGCGAGTCATGGTGAGATCTCTGGATTAAGAGGTTACTTTTTCTTTGCACAGCATGAAAGAAAGGCGAAATGAATGGGATGTGATTTTAGTTTTTTTAAGCAGATGTTGAGTTCAATAATTTTTACGGCCCTCGGAGGATGTTGTAAAAATTGAAATGGCCCTTGAGAGGAAAAAGGTTCGCCAACCCTGGCCTAGACTGAACGTACACAGGTATTTTTTTTTTAATACTTTTTTGTGCTTTGGTTGTACAACCACATCCAAATGACAATTTATCAGCAGGATTATCTTCAAATATTACCAGTCTTTTCGATTTGAAGGCATAAATGCAATCAGCATAAATTACACAGCGACTTAAGTTTGGCATGATTAAGTTTAGTAATCTCATTTAGACACTTGTTAGCAGCTGCCTTCTTTAACAAACATAGAAGCTTCAGATATTCACCAGTGGGTTATGTACTGATGTATTTTATGTCCTAGAACAAAACGTGAATATCTTGTAAGCTTGTATCAACAACAGACCTTATATCAGGCCTCTAACCAAAAACCGGTTGTGTTGACTTCGATGAGATGAGAGTACTGCATGTGATAACTCATTTCCAGGTTTTAGGACTCCCCTCTATTGAAGTGGTGTCATGGGCCAACACAAATACTGGCAACAGTGACGCAATGAATCCTGTCATGGGAATGTTTTCACAATGCAGAAGTGATGTGGAACCTAAACATAGTGGAAGACTAACTGTACATCTATGTGTTAACATGAACAAGTTCTGTTACTATGGTTAGAAGCAGCAGTCTCATTTGTGATGCCTGATTACGAAAGAATGGAGCAAACAACAATGTTTCAAACCAAGTCAAAACTTTTAAAAAAGTGCAAGGTTCCGTTATCTAAAAGGAAGTTTGGATGTGGACAGAAGGCTTAACTTAAAGCAAAGCTACTTTACAAAAGAGATAAATGAATGTGTTGGCTAGACCGAAGGAACGGAGTGGCCTCTTTCAACATCTTGATGGAAGATAAAACCAACTTTCTTCACTGAATGTCTCCTTCTGTAAGCTGTGTGTGTAGTTTAATTCTTGAAACCCAAGTTATCATGAATTTTTGAGTAACAAACGACAAACAATAGCCTAAAGGAAAACAATATATGCAAGGTTGGCAAAATGTACATGAATGCATAACTCAAAGTAAGTATGTAAGACCTAATAGCATCTTTTTTTTGAACCCTTATTTAGTTTTCTTTCGACCTAATTGCCTACGCATAAAGAACAACAACCCCGGGGCATATTGGTGATGTAACCATCAGGTAGGCTCAAAGAACAGAAACCCTGCAGGCAAAATAAGAGAGAAGCCGTCAAAAGGAAACGCTGTCGGTTTCAATTTCAGCAAAAGGGTTTATGACCTGTTGTGATTTTAGAAGTAAGGACATTTCAATGTCTTGCAGTACTGACTTTCAGGGTACAGTAGTTCAAACACAAACTTCTTGACATACTGTATCAAAGTCACGGACACTTTGAGCAGAAATCCATTAAAACATTTCCTTTCGACTCAAGACTTTTATGCAGTCTTTTCATGGTATCAAAAAAATTGTCTTTGTCTTTTTTTGGCAATTTCAAGTATCGGTACCAAATGATTACAGATCAAGTTCCAAACTGCTACATTGATCGTGTTTACATATAGATTTACTTGACAGCGGTGTTTCGCTGATCTTCTGCTGTGCTGCTCTGTCTGAAGCAAACCGGTTGTTTTTGTTTAGGGGTAACTGTGTCCCACTCGTAATGAGGGAGTAGCAAGCTGATTGGCCGATGCAGAGCTGATTGCACTTGCTAAAGTGTACAGTTTAACAATGTCCTGGATGTAGGAAGGGCCTGATGTATTCACAGCACAGTAGGCCAGTACCAGGGTCTTGAAGAGGATTTAGGCTTCCACTGGTAGTCAGTGAATGGAGCAGAGGAGGGGTGTGGAGTGGGAGAACTTTGGGAGGTTGAAGACCAGTCAGGCAGTATAGTAAATTAATGTTTTATGAATATGTATGTATCTATGTTATATTTAGTTATACTGAGTAAACAGAGGTCTTTCTGTCTGAATCTCACTTTGAACCTTTTTTTGGCATGTACACAAAGCTTTATGTGGGAGTCATGATCCTTAATCCAGCACATACACGTTGAGGTCCATTGGAATGATTGCTCAATTTCAAGGAAAGTTTGAGAATCTTTAAAAATACCAGCTGCAAATAGCAAACAGTAAGAATTATATAACCACCAACTATGTATAACGTCTGAGGAGGCACACTGTCTAAGGAGTCGAAACAGGAAACAATTGAAGTTATGTAAGATCATTGTCTTTAAAAGGATTTGGAAGTGTATGATGTTGGTCTTCTTGCAAGTAAACGATCGATCTCCGAAGTCCTAGTCTCCTGTCTCTTTCTTAAAGTTATCAAGAATTTATAACGTACATTTATTCGGCCTCAGGAACACAACAGCTGCTGCATTATGGATGAGCTGGAGCAACCCGCGCCTCCCTACACGCAGATCACGCAGACTGCGTGGGGCCTCATCTTGCAGAAGGAGCCTCATCTTGCAGAGGGAGCCTCATCTTGCAGAGGGAGCCTCATCTGATGCGCAAATTTGGTGCAATTAAGCGCGCTACAGTTTCGCTGCCCCGATGCCCGCGACACAGAGGGCCTCATCACATAACTTTGCGTGGGGCCACAAGTTGGCCAGGGGCAGCCCTGAGCTGGAGGGAGTTGCAGTAGAAAAGACGTGAGAAGAAAAGAGCCTGGACCAGAACCTTTGTTACCTTTTGGTTCAGTTCTGGACATATCCACCTGATATTATAGAGTGTATCTGCAGGAGCGATTGTTCCCAGCAATGTAGGGAATGAAGGACAGTTTGTCATTTAGTGTCAGAGAAACTACAGAGTTGCCAATGTTTAAAGGTTGATGAAAGGTTGTTGATGAGAAAGTTCTTCCCTTCTCAAGACCAGTGTCTTGAATTAGATTCAGGCAGCCACTGAAGCCTGTGAAGGGAGCGTCAGAGTGGATCATTGTGGGGGAACTTAGGGAGGTTGAAGAATAGTGGGGTTGCTGCATTCTGGATGAGCTGTACAAGTTGAATGGTGCTTGCAGGAAGTCCTGCATGGCGGGAGTTCGCTTGTCAAGACGTGAGATGACAAGAGCCTGGAACAGAACCTTTGTCCTCTTCTGGTTGCAGGTCTCCCTTGAAAAAGAGATCAATGATTTCAATGGGACCACCTGGTTGAATAAAGGTTTGAAATGAAAAGATCCTTCTTTTATTGTAAAGAGTGTATCTGCAGGAGCGATCATAGCAGCAATGTTGGCAGTGAAGGACAGTTGGTGACTTAGTGTCACACCCAGATTCCTTTCAGAGTCAGAGAAATTAAAGATTTGCCAATGCTGATAGAACGGTTGTAGATCGGAGAGTTCTTCCCTTTCCAGTACCAGTGTCTTGGAGCGGATTCTGTCAGCCACTGGAAGCCAGTTTAGGATTGGTGTAGTGTGTGAGTACTTGGGTAGGTTAAAGACCAGTTGAGCTGCTGATTTCTTGATGAGTTACAGAGGTCAGATGGAACTTTCAGGTACTGGTCAAGACTTCTCGAACATTATCAGTTGTACATTTATCTTCCATTGCATCAGAAAATAAAGGTTTGTCATGTGAGCTTGTTAAATTGTGTCAATTGTGTGAGACTCACAGTCAGTGCGGTAGAGTTGGAAGCCCTGCTGGAGGGAGCTGTGATTCAAGTTCAAAAAGAGGAGTGAAATTGTCTTTAATTATTGGGATGTTACGAGGAGGTTAGCTAAGCCTTCTCTCCGGCTGCGAGGAGCAACGCTGAGCTGCTTCTAATTGGGGATCACAGTGTGTGGAGTCTGGGATTCTCCGTGTGCTGATAATGTCACATAATTGGAACGAAATCTGTCACACAGACAGAGGCGAGGCACCAGACCCTCCAAGGCTCGCACTTTCAAGATAGATTAATTAACGGTCGGCTTCATTTCTCTAATTGTGTCTTCCCAGATAACAAGTTTAGAGTTGAGCCAATTATCTACTTTCTCTTGCCATCCCATTTCTCCAAAGAAGGGTATTTTTGAACCATTACGCTACTTTTTTTAGGTCAGCTAATATTTACAGAGGCCAAGTTGCATGGCTGAGAGGAAGACAGAATTGAATTGTGGTTAATTAATGAACTATGGTACCATTTTAGTCTTCTTATCTCTTTTTATTCTGTTCATCTCACCTCTCCCTTACTTAGGAGCTTACCTTTATATTTTACCTTACCCTTTCCTGCCTTTGTTTTCTCATTACCTCTGTAAATCTCTGTTTTCTTTTTCTCTTGTTGATGTGAAGACCAAGCCCCTTATTTCTCCTCTTTACAAATCCCGTCCTTCGATGCTTGCACCAGAGCATCTTTCCTCACGCAGCAGTCCATCCAACTTCGGCTCGCCAGCTTTTAATTGACTTCTAGATCATTATTTAGTTAATTATACCCCCAGACAGATTGCTAATAAATATTGATATGATATTATTCAAACCATATGTATGGCTCTGATTGCTACATCACGGTGGCACAAGGTGAAGTCTCCAAATTAGAAAACAGATGGAGGGGAAAGAAATACAAAATTCTGGATCCATAACTGCTCAAGCGAAGCTGGATATGGTCTTTGAGAGAGGAAGGTAAATCATGATAATGGTTTTAATTCAACACAGTACGCTGCTCTGAAGGAAGCTGTGCTCGATAATGGTGCGTAGGGAGAGTAGGGGCATGCAAAATAACTCATCCCTAAAACAAACAAAATGTTTCGCATTGCCACCTAGTTATGGATATGGCTTTGTATTCTCTCAAAATACTTTCATGGGTCATTTTTAAAAAGGTAGATATCTGTGTTGTTCATTTTTAAGATAATACTTTACCCACAAAACGACCATTTATATTTAATTTCCTCCCCGTGATAATCCTTGAAGAAAACTGTGGATAAATTGGATTTGGACAGTGTTGGGCAAGTTACTTCCAAAATGAAATACATATATTACTTATTACTGTCTTTTTAAAGTAATATGTAAGATTACAATATTACTGAAATGTAATGAGTTACATTACTTTTACATTACTTTTGAGTTACTTTCACCAAAACAACCGCAAAAGAACGGCTAGGTATTTTAAATGCTAAAATGTAGCGTGTTAGTGGACCAGAAACTGTGAACAGACTTGGACAGTGCTGCAGTAAAGTTGTTTTTGTCGCAGTTCCATCCATTGGTGTCCCGGGGAATGGAGTTTATTTTTTCTTAGCGATAATCTTAATAATAATATACGATAATTTTAAAATCATTTCAATTAATATTGGGAGTAGAGTCGTTAGTTTGTTTAGTATCTGGCCGTGTAATACGCCGGATAATGTGCAGCGACTTGGTCATTATGGGGAAAAGAACACCCTTCAGGATAATCAACTAGGTTTACTAATCTACCCGCACATTCTCTGGTGTCGGAATGTCTTGCGATGTTTGTAAATTCTTAAAAAACAAAACCCCACTTAATTTTGGGTTAAAATATGTTGTAACCTGCGTTACTGAGAATTGTAACGGTTATCATGTTACCCACATTTCATTAGTAATGCATTACATTACTTCGTTACATCAAAAAGTAATACATTACTGTAACTCCGTTGATTTTGTAACGCGTTACACCCAACACTGGATTTGGATTACATTGCATGAGCTGTATGACAATTTGTAAATCTATGATTTTATAAAGTTTTGCTGTAGTTAAACAGAGCCCGCATTAACTTAAACTCTATAAAGAGCCTTTTAGCTTTATAGGGCTTAATCTTTATTGATATAATTTAAACATTCACTATAATAATTGTAGCATTCCCGGCTGAATGATGGTCAGACTCTCCAACTGATGGTATCTGTTTATTGCACACTTTTGCTTTTATACAATCATTACCAACGTAAGCTTGTGCCCTTATCAGCCCGGTGCTAAAAACCGACTGCAACTATTTAGTATATGTTAATGTATTCGTCATCTATCCGTCATTATACATGTGTGTTTACACTGCTCCATTTTCCATTAACTCCCGGTAAAAGTTCTTTCAAAAAGAAGAGTCCCAATCTTATTACCATGAAAATAAAAGTGCAAAACGAAAGCTTTACCATAGGAAAATATTGGCATACAAATATAATCACTTCTCTAAAAGGTAACTCATTTTAAATATAGTTAGACATATTAAAGGTCATTTACAATAATACAAATAATAATAATATTAATATTAGTAATAAGCTTTAATAATAAAATAATAAATGTAATTTATATAGCGCTTATCATCTGCCAAGACAAATCTCGAAGCGCTTTAGATTTGTACAGCACCTTGTATACAAGAATTGTAGCCAAACTCGCTTCACAGCAGTTCAATAGACCAGGGGTTTTCAAAGTGTGGGAAGGTGAGCCTCCCCTCAGAGAACATAAGAACAGCCGCGCCCCCCTCCCAATTATTATTGCTAATATTATTATTATTGTTGTTGTTGCTATAATGCAGGGGTATTCAATTGCATTTCAACGAGTTCCAGTAAGAGAACATTTCATTAAATGCTCTGTTTTCGCTGTCTACCTTCCGCCATTTGAAATTGCTCCGACTGTTTCTCTCCTCTTGTCTCGTCTCTGTGTTTGAATCTATCGTGCTGACTCACTGAGTGCACCAATTTGATTGGCTGAGTAGCGTCACCTCCTTAAAACATTAAACAATAACTCTTTTAAACCTTTTTATCTTTATGTTTTGAACATATTGTATAAACTCCCCCACTACTTGGACTATTCCTTGCACCCCTCTAGAATAAGCCCCAATGGTCTCAACCATATTGCATCAGTAACGTGCACTTGTTGTTTTAACAAGATCGCATGGACACTGGTAGCGATCGGACAATTGAGTGTTTTTCAGTTTGTGTGTTGTGGAACATGCGTGTGCGTTAGGGATGTGCATCTCCATCACTGAGGCCGATGCGATGTGCATCTCGATACGTTGCCACGATACGATACATTTGAAACACCAGGCGATACGATACGATTCACCCCTGTTGCGATACAGGGCGATACGATAAATTAACAAAAAAGTGCTTTACATATTTGGTTCTCTCTACTAGTAGCCTACTGCGCATCCCATCATGCTGTTTGTGACTTGACTACAACACTGCTAAGCAGTTGACCAATCACAACAGAGCCGTCCATCTAACCAATCAGAGCAGACTGGGCTCTGGTTTCAGACAGAGGGTGAAAAGAGGTGCTGCAGCACAGGCAGTATGAGAACAAGAAAGAGCTTTTTGAACATTAAAGCATGGAGACATGACACAGCAGAGATACTTCATTCTAATGTGAACCCTGAAAATGAGCATGACATGTTCTCTTTAAGACTTTTATCAATTGTTGACTCTTTGTTTACCATGGATGAAATTTCTCTTCAAGTTAAAATAGGGTGTTATTGATACGACTGGTCCTNGTGGGATGGATTATCTCGGCAAAGGAGAAGTGCTCACTATCACAGATTTTTTCAGATTTGTGAACAATATTTGAGAGAAATGGTTATTTTGTGTATATAGAAAATGCTTTAAATCTTTGAGTTCATCTCATGAAAAATGGGAGCAAAAACAAAAGTGTTGCATTTATATTTTTGTTCAGTGTATGTTGTTTTTGTTTGTAGAAGTGCATCATTCCTTGATTTATTGTAAAATGAATCTGAACTTTTCGATCTGTTATGATGATAAACTGAAGCAATTTCTAAATTAAACCAATTAAGTGAGTTTTAAATCGTCCTACTTTATAAGGAAATGATGAAGAGGAACAAATTAAATGATTTGAAAATGATATCTACTGTATGTAGGTGCTGACGCTGTTGGCGGTTCTAATGTTAACAGACATTTAAATTAAATATGTGTAATGGCAAATGCCATATATGATTTTCTTACCTGGAATTCTGCCTTTTTGAACAGACTTTTTGATTGAGTCCTAGCTATATTGTCTGCAGTTCTAGGGTTAATATGAATCTAATATGATTGTCATCGGTCTAAATTAGATTTGAAATGATTAACTGTGTATGTAATGAAGATCATAGTGTGGGTTGAATCCATTTTCATAACCACTGTCTTTTAACTGATTTATGACTTGACTTGACTTGCTTGACTCTCACCACAGTGACTTGGGACTTGCTTGATACTTGTAGGTAAAGACTTGAGACTTGCTCATGACTTGCACATGTAGGACTTACTCCCACCTCTGGATAAATCCCAAAAATCAAATCCGAACTATTATTTTGGACTGTGATTTATTTCTGATTGTGTGAATGTAGGTGAGTGAATATGCCCTGGTGACGTTATGTTCTTCTGAAAGTTAACCCAATCGAACTCCAAGCAAATTCAAAGATGCAAATCTACTATCAAACCGGAAAAAATATTTTCCCTCTTAATAATGGAAGTGAAAGGGAGGCAAATGTTAGTCTTGTAAATGTAATCATGCTCTCAAAGACCAAAATGACCCAAGCCAGTTCCTAATTGTTCTCAGGTGTTGGTGGAGACCAAACCAGAGTTAAATTGAGAGAATACTGTATTGACGATAATGTTGCTCTGCTTCTTCTGGATGTGGAAATAGGCAGCTGTTTGCTAAAGGTTATCAGCTTGTTGGTTATTCCACAGAATAAGCCTTATCAATAGTGTTCTTATCGTGATTCCAGACTTGCAGACTTTGTATTTAATAATCCATCTCTTCTATTCCTACTCATTGTTCTTACTTGTAATGTGTGCCAAAACATACGATACGAAGAGACGTTTGAATGTACGGTATATTTCTAGTTCTCTTTTCTAGCTTTGGGAGGATCCAGGTTAGAGCTGAACAAAACTCTCATTCTCATCTCCCTCATCAACTCAATTTCTTCCACTTTAGAGAGCAACTGTTGTTAGTGTGCCCCTCTAATCTCTGTACAGCCTGGCACAGAGTAGTGTAGTCTGCAGTTCAAACAGCTGAGCAAGTCACCCCCGACTTGTTGCTCATTACTTTAATGTCAGCCTGTCTGAATGTGGACGCCAAACAGAAGGGTTTTAATCACACTGTGCTCTTTCTATCTATGGTGCATTTACAGTCATGCATTTCTAAATACAAAATACAATAATAAACTTCCGTAAAACACAATAGAAAAACAGGTTGAAAATGAGGGGACCTAAGTATAGAACTACACTTCAAGGCTCACAAATCACAGACTAAAAAAACCTTTTTTTCACTCATTTGTGTGATGTAACTTGCTTTTCTGGGTTCATTTTGTTGTGTTTCTTGGCTTTTATTTGTGTGAATTATCAGCTAAAGAACATGTGACATCATCCCAGTGGCTACAGTGGAGGTTCATGTCTAAAAGTGTTTCGCTGACCTCATCTACAGCGAACATCAGGTTCTGGTAATGCTTCAGAAACAAGCAGCCCCCCCACTCAGGAACATACACTGCTCTGATATCACAGTGAGAGAGCGTTCAGAACATTGGAGAGAAGAAAAATAAAGGTAGATTAGAATGTAATCTGGGCCTACAAAGAGATTATGAATTGGTGGAATATCACTTTTCTGTCAGATAAAAAGCAGAGACAGATCCTAGGGCAGGAAGACACAAATAATGGAAGAAACCAGAGGGACCAGAGGGGGAAGAAGTACTCTTCTTTTACTTAAGTAAAAGAAGCAATACTACAGTGTAAACTACTTAAAGTACCAAAAGTAAAAGTACTCATTATGCAGAAAGGCACATTTAAGAACCACATATTTTAAATTATTGTATTAAATATATAGTGCATTTATATGTTCATTACGTCAATGTTGTATTGGAAAAGGTGAGGAAGTACAAGTACCTCGGTTGTTTACTTTAGTAAATGTACTTAGTTAAATTACACCACTGGTAGGGACTAGTATTTAGATTTTGATCATTCATATTAAGCTGTCTCTTGAAAATGTCCAGCTTCAAGAAACAGCAACACAAAACTACTAAAGCCCTCCTTCATAAGCACTTATTACACTTTCAGTTGTTGTTTATTTGACCGCTGTATTCACAGGAACATAAAACACACTAAAGCTGCTAAATTGTATCAATTTATCGATTAGATTGTCTTAAATAAAGTCTAAAAACAATGCAAAGGAATGCCTTTTGCAAAGACCCACACTGATGCATGCAATCCAAATCTTTCTGAATTATTGGATTGCTAACAGAGGAGCAGTATGATGGACAGGGTTTCATACGCAGCTCAAATTCTCTCTATGTCCAAACCAGTGATAACACAAATTAAATCAAAATTAGAAATAAGGTTGATTCTCTCTAAGTCAACAACCAACCCACTTTTCTTGTTAGATCTGAAACTAATTTGTCCTGCAGTAAGATGAACTTTACTACCATCAAACCCAGCAGCTGCCCTTCACACTGCGCACTTGTGAATGAAATACCACAGAGCAGGCAGAGTTACAGTGTGGGACACAGCAGTTCGATATGGGCTCACACTCAGATGAGCTACTGTGCCATATGGGGAGCTTGGTGAGAAGAGTTATGGACTGTGTGTTCTGGAAAAGCACCCAAACACTCCGAAGTTACACACATCTCAACGGCTCTATCCCGAGATCAACGCAGCGTTCAGGGCATGGTGGCTGCAGCACAGACCCCGTTACAACTATAGGTTTTATTATCACACAGTAATATATTATACTCTAATATCTCCTCCGTACCAGGATGCTCCTACCTTGCAGGTTCTGTACTCGGATGTCGCTGATCTGTCCGATTAATTCCTCCCGCTCGAACCACTCGTGTCCAGCCATTGTGAAGCGGGGAGAGCTGCAGGGATCCCGGCCAGGAGCAGCGAGTGTCCCTGGCTGGAGGAGGAGCTGCTGCGGTCAGGAGGGGACTACTGTTTACTGTTAAAGACTGCCTGCGCAAAGGACTCACGGGATGGGTGTCGCTCACCGGCTGGGCATCGCTGCTGTTAGGGTTAGACCCGCGGAGACTCGGAGGGAGCTGTGCGGCTCCGAGAGGACAGCCCGGGGGGGAGAGTGAGGAGCCGGGCACCTATTTCCGAGGTGGAGGGGCCGATCCAGAGCCCGTCTCTCTCTCTCTCTCTCTCTCTCTCTCTCTCGC
>NW_011352894.1:96577-97643 GCF_000735185.1 Notothenia coriiceps
TCTCCTCTCTCTCTCTCCTCCTCTCTCTCTCCTCTCTCTCTCCTCTCTCTCTCTCTCTCCTCCTCTCTCTCTCCTCTCTCTCTCTCTCTCTCTCTCTCTCTCTCTCTCTCTCTCTCTCTCTCTCTCTCTCTCTCTCTCTCTCTCTCTCTCTCTCTCTCTCTCTCTCTCTCTCTCTCTCTCTCGTCTGGCGCATTTCCACTGCAGCGGGTAGTTTAAGCGTCCTCAAGCGGCCAGGCCAGTTTTTGGTGGCCTTTCCATATAGCGTAGCACCGGCTAGCGGGTACAGGGTTCGTACGGGTGCTGGAAATCCTTGAAAATGCTTGAAATGTTATGAGGTGTTTTCAAGGTTTGAAAAGTGTTTGAATCTTGGGAATGGTGCTTGAATTTGGGATAAAGTGCTTGAAATTGTCAATGCTTTACTTCGCTTTTTAGATTAAAAGAAAATAAAGAGGTCGGAGCGCGCTTAATTGCTTCGCTTTTACATAAAACAGCTCCGCTCCGGCCTTCCTGTAACCCCTATGCGTGTTTTTGTTACGTGTGACACAACAAGCCATGGCTAAGACGAGGGTCGAGCCCACGAGTAGCCTCCTACCCTAAAAAAATAATTTCAGTTCGCGATGGGAGAGTCTGCGCTGAAGAGCCACATGAAAGGTACGCCGTAGTAGAGCATTTTGGATTAGGCTAACGTTGCGTTTGTTTAAGCTAACGTTAGCAAGCTGAATAGCGAACTCGATGAGGGATAATAATAATAATTGCAGGGGACAATCATTTCAGAGGAGCGTACCTATGTTAATATGTGCGTTACAGTCGCCATCCTGTGGTGTTCAGAGGATGAAGCACTCACGGCATTTCGTGTTATAGTCACGAAATATAATCTATTGATTCGACACAGAACGGTTTTAAAAGCAATGTATTTCTACTGGTAGTATGTTTCGTGCCTAAACCAAATGTGACTTGCTCTATCGAAATCTGTCACATTGACCCGAAGACACTATTTTCGTTTGTATTACTGGTCTGGGGGAAGCTTGTGTGTGTATTGTGTTTGTGTACCGGGGAAACACCGGCT
>NW_011352895.1:0-20327 GCF_000735185.1 Notothenia coriiceps
TAATTTTTTGCAACATGCACCTGGTCTCCCCTCCCTCTGCACCCCTCCCCCCACCGGGAACTCAACCTTTCTCAAAGAACATGTACACTAACACTTGAACCTGAACACACACATGCACGTGTGCTGTGTAATGTGTTTTGGGCCATAAACATTAAATGACAACAGGATTGTACGGTTATGAATGCATAATAAGTTAGTTATGATGTAGTTAAAACAATATTGGATGATATTCGTTTTTTGTGTGTGTTTTGGACTTAAATAAATCATGGGTCAAAATTGACCCCGCGAGCACCATGAACGGTAACAGCTTTTGAACACAACACAAGGGTTAAGAAGTCCTCCTATTGTCTTACATCCCGGGCTATACTGCCTACTTTAGGTGTTAAACATCCTTCTTTTTATTTATTTGGGCTTCCATGTTAACACACCACACATTAGCTTTTTTACTACACTGAACAAAAATATAAACGCAACACTTTTGTTTTTGCTCCCATTTTTCATGAGATGAACTCAAAGATCTTAAATATTTTCTATATACACAAAATAACCATTTCTCTCAAATATTGTTCACAAATCTGAAAAAATCTATGATAGTGAGCACTTCTCCTTTGCCAAGATAATCCATCCCACCTCACAGGTGTGGCATATCAAGATGCTGATTAGACAGCATGATTATTGCACAGGTGTGCCTTAGGCTGGCCACAATAAAAGGCCACTCCGAAACGTGCAGTTTTGCTTTATTGGGGGGGTCCGAAAACCCTAGGGTTAAACCCTAACCCTAACATGTCACCCATTGAGCATGTTTGGGATGCTCTGGATCGGCGTATACGACAGCGTGTTCCAGTTCCTGCCAATATCCAGCAACTTCGCACAGCCATTGAAGAGGAGTGGACCAACATTCCACAGGCCACAATCAACAACCTGATCAACTCTATGCAAAGGAGATCAGTGTATATATATTGCTCGCATAAAATCCCCGGGGTTTTTTGCTTTGTATGTCGGGGGCGGGAGATTCATGTGATTGGTTGTTGGTCGCGTTGCTCGCAAAAAATCCCCAAGCTCTCAGACACGTCCAGCTCCAAGATTTTCAAGATTTTTTCAAAGCTGCTGTGTGGACGTACCGTTCGTGTGTGTTATCTAGTTTGTTATGTAAACGGTCTGCAAAGGTTAAAATCCCAAAGTTACATGGAGTTTTTCTCCCACAGCATTGGACTCCTTTGTTTACTCCCGTAACATCGGGACATCACTTTATAACACTACGTGATTGGCTCAGGGGCGGGTCATCTTTTAGCGGTGGACTAATCAGAAAAGACCCGGCCAGCTAACCATCAGAGCAGGCGGGGTTTTGGTTTCAGACAGAGGGTGAAAAGAGGTGCTGCAGCACAGGCAGTATGAGAGAAATAAAGAGCTTTTTGAACATTGAAGCATGGAAACATTACATCACATTACATGTCACTTGTTAGACGATTTTATCCAAAGCGACTTACATACTCAATACCGTGGGCAATCCCCACAGGAGAAATTTGGGCTGAAGTGTCTTGCCCAGGGACACAATAACATGCTGACTGCAGCGGGGTTTGAACTTGACCCCCTGATCCGAACACCAACGCACAACCCACTACACCACGCGCCTCCCTAACATGTTACAGAAAAGGCCCAAAAGACAAATATGAACCTGAAAATGTTGCATAATAGGGCCCCTTTAATCCGGGACACTATTACTGTAATTCTTTGTATTACTGTTTCTTTCCCTCTGTATGTAATATATTTGGTCATTATAAGGTAATCGTAAACAGTAAAGGAGGAGAGAGAGGTAACACCTGGTGCAGTAAGGGCTCATACATAGGACTAATGCTCTACCAGGTGTTTATTTGGGGCCAATTGTAGTTCATAAAGAAATTTGGCTAAATATACTGACATTCCACTACTGCCGCTTTTAAATTGATAGGCTTCACATTAATGCTATCATCTCTACAACCCCGCATGTATAGGCAAGTCCCGTCAGTGGGCAGCCCAGGTGCAGTTTTTTTAGGTTTCTTTCGGTCTGGAAACTCTGAACAATCCTGTCCCCTTCTATTATATTGAATGTTGCAAGACAAAAAAGAAAGCGTAGTTGTCTGCCAGTGAAAGGATACTGTATTTGTTGCGGTGCATGTCGCTCTGCTGCAACTTCTGCAGCTGGTGATGTTTCCTTGTGTGTGTCCAGGGGTTGTGTGTGTGCTGCGGTACGGCATTACTGTGACTGCTGTCCAGTCTGTAGCAGAGCACCTCGATCTTCTCCTTCAGCCTCTGATCGCTGGACAGAAGAGGAAAAGAGAACATCATTAGATTAAGAGGATATTATGTTGCTCAATTCAGTCCATACTTGTTAACATAAATTACTCTCTCAAACCCAGAAACATGAGAAGTAATTCCCAAACTTGTTATGTCATCAAGTATGAGGCTATAAAGTGTGGAGCTGCACCATAGAAACTGTATCAGAGACTTATTTAGTGAAGCCCCAAATTGTTTTTTGGGAGAGAGTTCATGTTTACTTATGCTTTTGGATTGCTTCAGACCATGGTAATAACAAGCAGAAATGTTTAAATAAACATGGTTCCCTAGGGGGCAGTAATGTGTATAAATAATTAACCAATAAAATAGTGTCCTACACTCATTATAATCTTAAAAAAGCATTTAAAATACACCTCCACAACAATTTTACTGTCACGGCTAGTTTTTGTGTTTGTGCACTGACATGCATCTATTGCTGTTATGCAACCCTGAAGCTATGATTCTCTCTGCACGGCATTCAGAGAAAGTTTCTAAAGGGAATGTAAAGACTGTTTTGAAAAGATCACGGTTGTGTAAAATTTCTGAAATGATCAATGAATCCACTTTAAATACATTTACATGAGGCAATGTTTAAATGTTAAAGCGAATTATTTTGCTCCTGCATGTTGTTGTTGTTGTTGTTGTTGTTTTTGTTGTTGAGTACATCATTACCAAGATTTAAAAAAACAAAGCAAGGAGCTACGTGAAGAAATATTAAAATCTACAGATTTTTAGCAACAGATACTACACATACATCTGTACATACTGTACATTTATCCTATATTTTAATAGCATTTTATGATTTCTTATTGTCCAAATAAAAAGTTCTGAAAGCTTTTTCATTTGTTAGTTTGAGGGTCCCTGTCATGCTTTTGGGGTTTCCCGTCTCATGTAGTGTGTTATATAGGTTTTTGTGCATGTAAATGGACTGCAAAGGCGAAAATCCACACTCCCCCCCCCCCCCNNNNCCCCCGCTTGAGAAGACTCAATTGGACTCCTTTGTTTACTTCTGTAACAAAGTGACATCACTATCTAACACTCGCGCTTCTATTGGCTAGCACTCAAACACATTGTATTTGATAGGCTAAGGGGCGGGACATATCTAAGCGATTGACCAATCACAACTGAGCCGGCCAGCTAACCAATCAGAGCAGACTGGGCTCTGGTTTCAAACAGAGGGTGAAAAGAGGTGCTGCAGCACAGGCAGTATGAGAAAAATAAAGAGCTTTTTGAACATTGAAGCATGGAGACATGTCCCAGTGGAGACACAAAATACAAATATGAAAATGAAAATTTGCAGATATCCTCTTTAATACTTATTTCACTAACTTAACCCTCCTGTTATCCTTGGGGTCAATTTGACCCCATTCAATGTTTAACGTAACTAAAAAAATGGTTCACATAATTTTTTTTGCTTAGTATTTCTTGATTTTTCCTAATTTAGTGAGGACTAATGGGTAACATAAAATTAACATGAAGATCTTTTTTAAATGTCCTGTACGCACTTTGCACGCATCGGTGTTCCTAGGGGGCAATTTGACCCCAGGCTGTTTTAGTAGTATAAAACATAAAAAAAGGCCAACATTTTACACATATTTGTGTAGATTGTGTAGGATGATATTGAGGTGACTATTACATGCAAATGTATCATTGTAAAAAAAACTACCCTCTGCTTTAATCATTGGTCCTTTAACAACATCAAAAAGAACTTACTTTAACATTTTATTTCAGACAGTGAGATTTTATGGTGATTTATATATTTTTCGATAGTCACATAATAGGAATTCTGGATGTATAAAGGGGTCTGTGGGAGGGAAGGTTGGGGTAATGTTTTATTTAAATGGTTATTTAGGTAGTCAACTAAGATACCTAAAGCACCAGAGACATACATTTAGTTTAAAATGTGAAATATGATCATTGTCTTGAGTTTTAAACTACTGGGGTCAAAATTGACCCCAGAGGATAAAGGGTGTAAAGTAAATTTGAGGATAAAAGGAGGGTTAAAAAAAAAAATAATACTCTTGAAAAGGGACAAAATAAGTAATTTCAAACAGTGGTGGGGCTACCGTCTCCATTGTTAATGACACCAATGCATTGACCACACTTTCTGCTTTATGATGATTATCAAGTCCCTGAGTGTACTGCTCTCTTTTTTGGCAGAATTTTCCAGCTCACCTTTTGTCCTTGTCACTACAAGAGAGGCGGCATCGGCCATCTTTGCTGTAATTTTCACTGTCCACAAGTGACGAGGATGCTATCATTTTCTCCCATATAAGCATCCCCAAATGTATGTTGGCTGAGGGGTCTTTGTTCTCCAGATCAGGTGCCGGGTCACTCTGAAGGGGGTAAGCAATGAAGCAAAGGTTCCCTTCCTCATCCTCCTCGAAGCTGACTGACACCACCCCTGGGAACCAGACACAGACGGGAAAACAAAGACGTGTGTTAGCCATTTGTGTCATGGAGCAATGAAGAGAATATGTATTTCATGAAGAATCAAAGCACAAAAAGCTGATATGATAATACAAGAGGAATGTCTGCAGCTACTTTCAGATTAGTTTGTGTCCACACCCAAATCTGTCCCAAAAATAATAAACAATGACAACATCAATATGCAGGTAGTGTTTTTCTGTGTAAACTCAAAAACAAAGTATGCTGTTAAATAGATCCAATGATAAGAAGAATATATCAATATAAATAAATGACAACCCAAACACAAAAAGGCTCAATAAAGTCAATTTATTTTATGTTTTGAGAGAGCTGCAGCAGAAATGTAAACAGAAATCACACTTTAAAATGGAATTACAGAGCAGTTTTCATACACTACATGCGTACACATACAACACATGACCAGGGTGGCTCACAAAGGTATTTTTCCTGAAATGTTATTCGGTTTCGTGAAACAGGTCGGGTGTTTTTAAATGTTGTTGTTTTGTGACAAATATTATTGTGATTTCGTTATTATTGTGAAATATACATACAACATATCACCACACACATACACAGACATATATATTTTTTGATGCTATAGAAATTGAGAGCAGAACAAATATTAGTCAACAGGTTCCCCAAAACTTGTTTGATTCTTATAACAGCTTTTCATCCCCAAGGTGACTCAAGAAGAACGCAAAATAAGGTGAAGGACTCAAGAGAAGTAGAGAGGAAAAACATCTGAAATGAAAGCACCATTGCTACAAAATAACAATGGCATGTTGAGGAGAAAAAAAAGGTTGTTATGTTTTGATATAACCTGTAACTATCCCATATGACAAAAAACCTGAAGCGCTTTTAGAAATATGTCACATGTGTGAGAGAGGCGTTAGATTATTGCACTTCCGCTTATTAAGAAGTGTGGAAATTGTCCATCATGCTCCAAATGCTTTTGTCATTTTTAAAGATCCTACACAAGGTTTGGTGGTGTGACTGTCAGTTTTGGTTTCAGCCACAAACAATCATGTACAGTACAGGTTTTGAAGAATGTCTATGTTCTCCTTTCAAGGTGACCTCCTGCTTGGTTTGTAGATCAAAACAAGGAAGAATCTCTTCTTCCGTATAGCCCTTTCACCATGCTGGCTGCGTGCCAAATAAAGAAATGAGGGCAAACCTGACTTACCTATGTTAGTACAGCCTGTACACACATGACATCACAACAGTGGACAGTTTGAAGCTCAGCTGCAGCACCCTCCTGTGGCACAATGGTGCACATGCTGCTGGCACTATTTAAAAACAACACCATGTTTCCTGAAAATCTCCAAATCACCATTTTACAAAAAGCTTGCAAAACATAATTTCCCTCCTGACTTGAACATAGGCACATAGAGCAGGGGCACAAGGACAGAAAGATGCATTGTAACACACCAAAGCACCACAACAACAACAACAACAACAACACATCTTAGCATGGCTTGCATTACCTCTATACTGGGGGATAAACTTCCTCAATTCAGCAGGCACACTCTCGTAGAACTGATGCTCCCGTGTGATGAGGGGTTTGCAGATGGTCTGCTCCCCGAGGCGCAGCACACAGCAATGCCCCCCCACCTGGTGTAGGAAGGGCTCAAGCATCACCCCTTTCTCCATGTAGCTCTGCTGGAGCTGCTTTTGCTGCTTTTGCTCTGCCTCCATGGCTTTTGCTGCCTGAACGTCCACAGCTGGACCCATCCTCCTCTGGCCCCGTCCACACTACCGTGGGCATTAAAGCAGGAAGGAGGAAATAGAAGAGAAACAAAATAAAAAGCCAAGTATCAGAGGATATGTTATTCCTCCTTTGCTACTTCTATTGCAGAACACAAAGTCCTCTAAAATGTGTTTAGGCTGGAGCTGCAGTGGCACAGAAAGCAAACACAGACACACAGATCCTGTTTGTGCCTGCACTTCAGACTGAATGCTCTTTGACAGCTGAGAGCAGGCTCACCACTGGTAAAGCTCCTACCAGCCTGACACAGATCCCACCCACTTCACAAGAAATCCACCAATCAGGAGCACCGAAAGCAGGATGTTCCCTTCGAGGGAAAGGAGCAAACCAACAAAGAGAGGGGAGGGTGAGAGCAGACTCAATGAGAAAGAGGTCAGAAGAATACAAAAAAAGCAGAGAGGGTGAAGCTGAACCAGCTGTTTTTCTCTGTGATGTTTAAACAACCCGACAGAACAAGCGGCACTATTTATTCATTTTAATGGGGTCAACAGAACAAGGGGGAGATTGTACACCACAACTGTCCTGCAGTACTAAAGAGAACGTTAAACATAAACACAATTACTTCCTGACTACAGAATACTTGGCTCGATGATATGAGCAAAACACAGCGCAGAGTAAGGACCCTTTCATTGTAATGTTGTTATGCTTGCTAAGCATAAGCCTGCTCTCTCTTTAAACTGTGGGTTTTTCTCCGGAAGTTTTTCCTTGTACGATGTGAGGGTCTGACAGAGGGTGTCGTTTTGTCATACTGATATTCTGCACAAACTGTGCTGGTGTATTTGCTGTAAAGTGTCTTTACTGTAGGTTATTTTTTATTATATGTAGGCTACAGCACTTTGGCTCGACCAAAAATCGTTAAAAAAACTTGATTTGATTTGATGCTTACAGTAGTAGTAGTAGTAGTAGTAGTAGTAGTAGTAGTAGTAGTAGTGGGAGTTTACATCTAAAACTCTGTGGCCACCAGCGGACTTGTATATTGACATTGTAGAAGCCAAGTTGCTCAGAAACACAGGCTGCCTAACAAGTTATAACTAGATTCCTCAGTAAACAATCTGATCTGAGAACATCTCATTCCTTCCTTGTGAAAGTCCCCCAGCGATAACATGATATCACAAGACTATGTTGAAACAGAGTATGATCAAAGTGCTGAATTAAAATCCAAAAAAACTACCCAAATTAATCAAGTTATCAAGTTTGACCCCAACATCCTACCGTAAATCAAGCGTGAATTTTTACCGGGAATTCCATGGCATTGAAAAAGTAAAGCAGTATGTATTGTTGACTGGAGACCAATGGTATTCAGGAAGTAATCATTACTACCTTGGTGTAATGGCACACCTAATCCATGACAAATGGCATCTGCACGATTTTCTCTTTAGGTGGCAGTTTCTTGAAGTTGCACAGGAGTGGGAGATGGCGGACGAGATCACCACAGGAACAGATAGTGCTCGCTATATGAAGGCAGCAACTACTGATAGCCGAATAATCACATCTTCAGAAGTCATTAGGTACATTTCAATCCATAAAGCTTTACTTTATTAGAAAAACATCATGACCTAAGGCGTCTGTAAACGTGATACATAAGAGGCCCTCAGAGATAGCGCACTGGATTGGTGGAGGGAGGTTATCTGAAAACACACTTTAGATTAACATGAATCCAATCTATAATTAGCTAAGTTTAATAGGTGTAAACATTGATGACGGCTGAGACCTATCAAGTACTATCAAGTTATTATTACTCCTTCAGCCTATTGTCTGTTCCATGAACAGGTTTGTACATGGCACCCTGGGGCCACCCTACACATTATTTGTATGCCCAGTTTATAAAAACTCAGTTTTATCCATATGCAGTTTGTCTCTCTTCCAGCTGAGGATACCTGAAAAAGAACCTTGTGATAGACTATAAAACGTAATATTAGCCAACAAAAGTTGATCGCGTGTACAACGGGTTTTATGGGCTTGTGATGTTAAATGAAAACAAAATGTGTTGGGTCCCCTGCCTTTAGTTATAGTCCAAAGTGAATTTCTGCCAATTTAGTTGATAAACAGGGTATGGAAACTTAGTTGAATATGGAGATGTAAATGGCAGCTGAGTTCAGGATGTGGATAAGGGAAAGTGAGGTGATGTTAGAGGGTGACTGAGAGCTGCAGCCAGAGTGGGAACTATGGTCCTCATTTCAAAACCTTTCATTGGCACAGATTATTGCATCAGACAAAATATCTGATTAAGATGCTGCTCGCTGCTGTTTCCACCTTGAAACTGCTCGTTGGAAATCACAGATGAGTCCATGATGTGTTAGCAAAACGTATCACATGCTTATCAGTGTATGGTGGCGTGTGTTTTGTGGGCTTGTGATGTTTGTTTTTGTGTAAGTGTGAGTGTTTGCTTGTGAGCATGTGTGTGTGTGTGTGTGTGTGTGTGTGTGTGTGTGTGTGTGTGTGTGTGTGTGTGTGTGTGTGTGTGTGTGTGTGTGTGTGTGTGTGTGTGTGTGTGTGTGTGTGTTGGCCACTGATCAGTTGTTCAAGGAACAGAGTCAGAAAAAGCTGAGCAGTAATCTCTCTAATCCTGCATCGTGGAACACAAGAGGGAAATACAGGACATGACACACAAGTAGAAAATAGCTACACTTAAACACACGTGTGATTGTGGACAAAGAAGTCGGGTGGCCGCTGTAACTTCCTGGGAACCCCTTTACAAACCCCCTGCTTTCATTATCTTTCATCAATGGGCACCTTAAAAAACAGACCATTGAATCCAAGTCCAACTTGGTAGGGAAAGATCTTTGCAACATCTGACTCCCTGTTATCACCTCAACTTGTCGTTAAGATAGAGACCAACACACAATAAAGGATATTTTGCTGTCAGGCGGCTGCACAACTATAACATCATGATTTGACTGTGGGTCACAAATGCAACCTGTTAACGGAGGATAAAGGTGAACCCTGAGTTTATGACAACGTGCTTGTCTTGTCTACAGATATGTCAATGTCAACTCCTGTATTGCATGTTATATTAAAATTACCACAGAGAGAGTTGGAATTGACAGATGGCTGAAGATGGCAAGGGGTCAACATTATAAAAAAGATTAACTGCAAACACCAGCGTTATGGAGTTCCTCAGGCACATGATGTGATGAAATGAATTGCTTGTTGACATCCACAAAGCTCACAGACACGCTGGCAAAAACATCAACAGGTGCATGACAGAAAGATTGCCACATTTCCACAGCTCGACTCAAATTAACTTAAAGTGGACCTATTATGCTATATTGGAAAAATATATTGTAGGGCCATACCTATAAAGAACATGTCTGTGAATTTTTTTGCTTCAAATACCAAACAGATCACCCATTGTAGCCATGCCTCATACTGCTCAAACCCCTCTTTTGCAGCCCTGTTAGAGAAACACGGATTTTGGGTCCTTAGCTTTAAAAAAAAAAAAAGGAGGCGGAGCTAATGCCATTTTGCATGATAGGTCCCTTTTAATTAACTTTTGGTCCAGGCACTTTATCAATTGTGTATTCTACTGTATAATGTATGCCCTCAATGTTTGCAGGACTTGTATGCTGCTCTCCACAAAACAAAGCCAGACAACACCTTCAACGCGCCACAAATACACAATTGAACAAAGCTGGATCACCTCTTCTGTTACCAAACAGAGGCATGTCTTGTCCAGCGCACATTTTTAGACATTCAGTTAGAGTTACATTACATTACATTTCATTACCAATAGGAAACAAAATAAAGCAGGTCATGCATGTTAAGTTGTGCCGTGCCATGCAGTGGAAATTGAAACCCAAACTGGAAAGTGAATAAGTTCCATGCAGTGGAAATGACATGCCGAAGAGAGAAAGAAAAGTTATTGAGTTATTCAGAAACAGGACAACATGCTGACCATGATCATCAGATTAATGAAGATCAAAGGGCTCACTTAACAAACTAAATCTGTGAGCTTTCATCTATCAACAAAAACAGGGCAGCAAAAGTGGAAAGAGTGATAGTAGTTAGGGCGTTGTTTTATGAATGAAGGCTGCGGGAGCTCCAGAGGGCTTTACAGCTTAATCAGGCGTCCTAAAAATGTGAATGGCTGATATGTCTGTATTAGGAGAACTCTTGTGGAGAAGGATAGTAGGTGAGGGGGAGGGAGGGGATGATAGAAAAGGAAGGGTGGGTGAGGTTTGTCTTTTGCCCTTGTGTGGCCATGGACATTTGAGGAGGAGGCTAATAAGGAGGTGCTGAGGGAATTTGGATACAAAACAAATTGCAAATTACTAGAGGGGTACGTGAAGGGCAAAGTAACAAAGCACACACAACATATCAAATACTTGGACGGGTCTATTATGTGCTTCTGTACCAGTAAAACAGCACAAACAAGCCTACAAACAACTTGCTATATGTCTTGAATAATGATTTTGAGCATGCTCAGTATTTGTCATGCTTCTGAGAACTACTTAATTGACGTTTTTGGTAAGGCTAAACTGGGCTAATTCAAGAGACTTAAAAGATTTAGGATGAGACGTGGAACCTGAATGAATCGGCATGCGACTGGATTTACCTGGACTTATTTACCCAGTGGCCCAGGGCAAATCGTGCTGAGACACATCAACTTACAATACATGTTCTCAAAACACTCAGCAGCCATTAAGATCACACATGCAAACAGGCAGAAACAGGGTCAACAATCCAATAACAACAACACATCAAAACAAACACACAATCTCTACCTGTGCTTGTCTGACCCCCCTGTTGATTTGTGTTTTACAGACTGGTCTCCTCACATGACATCACGCCAGATAAACCGCACTAACCAAACGCTCATAGGTCACAAAACACATAAGCTCCCACTAAAAATAAAACATGCTGTCAGTCATTCATGCTGCCGACTTGCTATTAATAAACTGGAGTTTGCTCCATGCCAAATACAAGAGGCAAATCAACACAGGGATCAGAGAGAGCGGAAACAATTCACTGGCTGCCACCACAGGACAATTTGACACATATTGAAAACAGGTCCAACATTTACTTTGGTGGCGATGGCCGAAATAATTGGTCATCGTTTTCATTGGAGAAAATCGACTTAGACCTGCTGCTCTTCGACTAATAAAGGTAAGGAAGTGGCTAAACCAACACATAGAGGTTATTTACTCTCAGCGTCTTCTTTTTAAACCACCTCTTGTAAAGCTCAGCAACACTGCATTGAAAATAGTGATGTTATTATACATCCATGTGTGGATGTCACATACTTCCTGGATTTAGCTCAAACTGTCCTCACTTCTCAGACCCATGGGTCAGACACTCCATTGACACGATGCAGTTCACCAGCTGACAGAGAAGTGCTAATGGAATCAATACACATCATGCACTGGGATCTTAGGTATGGTTTCCTGTTGGAAAATATGTATTAAGACATTACATTGTTTGTTTATAGGTTTTAAAACGAATCATCAGGTCATGATGTAACACATATTTTATGAGACATGCTGATTAATCTCTAACAGAAGGTCACATCGATGCAATTTCTAAATCAGAGTCGGTCCCACTGATGACTTCATTGTTAGGCATTTACATTGGTCTCAACATAGGGAATCAAATCCACTTCCAATATCCAACCTTCATCTCTATTCAGAACCAGCTCACTATTTGGCATTGAGATGGACTTTCCTCTGTGCTTGGTGTTTATTAGTGGACCATAAAGTAGCGGCTCATTTACCACTGGTGAAGCTACAGTGTCTGAACTCACATACTTAGAACGAACAGATCCTGGCCTACTAAAATCACACCCTCCTCCGTAAGAAGGGAAAGCAGAGAATATGCCCAGAGGGAGGAAAAGGAGAAAAGTGCTGGTAGAAATAAAAAACAAAAAGCGTGTCAAGCAAATTATTTATGGAGGGTGAGTTGCAAACAGTTCAGAGAGGTAATTCCCTCCCTGAGGCTAAAACAACTTGGCTCTTGCTCTGAGGATTCACCCTTTATGGCCTGTGTACAAAACACCTGGAAAAAGACAAAAAACTGTGGATATATGTGCTTAAGTTGCTCTATAAAAGTTGAACAGTGTTAGACACAGACAAAGCCCATAAATAGAAACTGCTGTAACTCTCACACTGATTTCTCCATGAGGGTGTGTTGCTTAACAGTTGTGCCACACTAGGGACATTTTTGACTTTTTCGCCAGATTGAGCCATTTTCTTGTCATTAACCCCCCTAGCATTTAGTAAACAGAAAATAATGGAAAATGTGTGTTTTTCATTACTAATTTATTACATCACATTTCCAGTTTATTGTTACGAATAACTCCTATACAGATTTAGTAAGTATTTATAGTAATACATCCAAACAATCTAATATGTGTGAGAGCTCCTGTCTGCCATCAGGAGTTATACTGTGTATGGTTATGCAAAATATCAAGCAATAATATATTTTAACTGGTCAAAGTCTCATAGTATATTTGTGTAGGTATTTTGAGCAGTTTTTGTAAGAGATATTGTGATTGGGAGAAATAGAGTGATTTCATGTGACCTTTACACTGTATATAAAGGTGGCAATATGTATATACAGTGGCATTTAAAGGGTTGAGCCTCTGTAGAATATGTGGTGGTTTAGAGCAACTTGTTTAAAAGGAAGGCACAGGGGTTAAGTGCATTTCTACAACTGAACTCAGAAGAAGTAAATAACAAATTAACTCAGCCTGACTCTCTGGAGCCCGGTATGGAAACAGTATGTTCCTCAAAAACAACCACACACACACAAAGCCTGAAAAAACAACAAGAGGTGCTTACACATTAAGGGCAGTCAGGCATATACATTGCAGAAATATGTTTTAATGTCTGACAGATGCAGACATTACATTCAATTCAATTCAAAACCTTTATTTATTCAGGTGAAAACCCATTGAGATCATTGACCTCTTTTTCAATGGTGACCTGCTGCAAGTAGGACATCATATGGCATACATTGACTACAGTTTGTATAGCTAGTAGCATTTACAGATACCAACAGTTTCCGATTGGATAGCATCTATCCTTGCTTTAAAAACATGTAATGGAACCAAACTGCTCAACTTCCATTCCTTTTGCAGACTGTTCCAACTTAGCGGAGCTGCGCATCTAAAAGCTGTATTCCCTAAGACAGTCCTAGCAGTTGGCACATTTAATACAACCACAGCATTCGATCTCAGGCAGTAGCCATTTACAATACGCCGTGAGATCAGGGAGCAGATGTAGGATGGAAGTTTGCCTAACATTGCTTTGTAAATAAAAAGATACCAGTGATTGAGAAAGCAAACCTGCCTTTGCATATATAAACATCACCTCACATCAGATGCAGCACAACGATGAGGCACTGAGCCACTCATTCTCTGAATGTGGACCGGGGGAGAAAGAAGGTCCTGCATTTACAGAAATAGATTAAAGAGTATGACTGTAGTATCACAAGGGAGAAGAGTGCTCAGATCAGAGAGACGTGAGAGGGAGAGGCGGAAAATGAAGCGAGACATTGGAGGGAGTCAGACGCCAGACGGACGCAGATATGGATCCTAAATGAGCCGGCAGTGCCAACAAATGCTTCAACAGTCCAGTGATATATATAAACTCAGTAATCCCTCAACAAAGGGGCACTTAATGAGAGCCTGGATGTTAGGATGAGGGAGGGAGGGAGGTGAAGAGGGGAATGTCGCTGGCTTCAACACAGGATTGTGCCACTCATCGAACGGAGCAGATTCATGCTCAGTGACCTCTCAATGACAAATACCACATGTTCCCTCTCTGCCAAACGGGCTCCCTAAAGGCCAAACCACACTTTCAAACTGGGCTCACAGCTAATCATAATAAAAAAATAAGTCACTAATGAGATTATTTAATGAAGTCTCAGGACTCTCCGCAATTGAGAAGTGTTGACTGGCAAATCCGGGTCAGGTTCGGAGACTAAATTATTACATTGGATTATGTAATCATACCAAAAGAAATAAACTGGATTCTCTTACAGTAACATAATAAAATAATCAGAATGCTGTTTTTAACGTGGATCAAATGAAGGCAGGTTTTCCTATAAATAAAATCCCTGAGCAGAGAATTTATTTCTGATAAAAGATATTTTGGTTACTTATTTTCTAAGGA
This sequence comes from Notothenia coriiceps, assembly GCF_000735185.1. Taxonomy (NCBI): domain Eukaryota; kingdom Metazoa; phylum Chordata; class Actinopteri; order Perciformes; family Nototheniidae; genus Notothenia; species Notothenia coriiceps. The sequence continues at coordinate 14,617 of NW_011352895.1, forward strand.
TGCTTGTTCTGTTGTCAGTCATCCTGTTTGATCAAAGGCAAGATCCTTAACTCCGGACAAAATGCTAATTTAGCCTGAGTTTATTATTTATGTTATTATCATTATTTGTTTAGATCACATATATTTGCATTTAGTCCACAATTGTGACCTGGGTGTGGTTGATGGTATTTAGTGCACCTGTTGTACGTCGAGGTTAGTTGAGGACAAAGACTTTAGTATTTGATTTGTTTTATTTGGAGCGAGTCACAGTGATGAGCCAAACTTAGCCTCTTAGCAATTTCATTTATTGGGAATTCAGTCGCTACAATAGCCCCATATTGCTTCAATGCCTGTCTACAGTATTGAATTGCTTGTAAGTCTCTTTGGATAAAAGTGTCTGCTAAATAACATGTCATCTATACTAAGATATTATAACACACCATGCTTGTATTTCTGTCACTAAGCCACTCTTTGCTGACCATTCACTCATCTCAGTGTGATCTCATATGCTTGAAAGTGAAGATAACATGTGACCATGCATTAACACATACATAATATACATATCCATCCAGTTAAAAGCACACTTGATGGTTCCCCAGCCAACACATCTAAATCCCCATCAGCCCAGTGCCAGGAAACATGGCGGTGTATGTGAGTATGTGAAATAAGAGCACTCAGATCAGCGGTTTGCGAGATTAACAGATTGATGACTGCGGGGCACAGATTCAGATGCTAGCCGTGCTCTGCGGGGAAGGGGGTCACTGAGTGAGGGGCGGCAAAAGCAAATCGCAATGCCCTTTATGTTATATGAATGTGCCACTTAGGAAAAGCATTCACACATTTGTAATAACTTTTTTTAAGTCGTGCTTGAAGGTTATTAGAGTCCTGGACTTATTGTACACATGTGACTGTTGAAGTTGCAGAAGTTACCTCATTGGAATTTGGCTACAAAAAAAAATTGGATCTTTCTATTATGTTTTTGGCGAAGTCAGATACACACATTTTTTGCAGGATAACTTGATTGGAAATTAAACCAAATAATTTTTTCATCGGCCAATTGATCTGTTTATCATTTTCTAAATTCATTTATAAACTGCCCGTTAATATTCACATTACTTATTTTGTCTGACTCACAGTTAAAGAAACAAACATATGCTGTGCATCACTTTTTAGTGTCCCGTAGAATATACACTTTATTTTGCGGTGTTTTGTATTTGCAGGGTTTTGATTATGCAGTGTTTTTAGTAAATGTTGCGCGTGTGTTCTCAAATTAGTAAAGATGTTTTCTCATTTGTGTGATTTGGCCCATTTGTGTTTTTATATTTGCATCGTTGCTCTAGTTCTAATGGATATGTTTTAGGCCGTTGAAGCATGTTTGCACTTGTTGGCCACCGTACGAATACATTCACTACACCTGCAAATATTCACATTTGAGGAGCTGGCGCCAGCGATATATCCATGTCAATGTGCATTCTGCTAACACAACATGTTTTACAATTTGTGTTGTCAACCTGGCCCCATTTAGCTGAGACAAGTCAAGTGATAAATGATAACTAAGCATTTGTGTCAAGTGCACAAATGTGCTGCAACAGGAAAACGAGTGCCTGTGAGATATGTGGCGCTAACATTTATCTTCAGCTTGTCATCGTCCATGAATGCAACCTGACTTCACTTTTCAAAGACACTGAATACTACCACAGCATGGGGCCATAGAGAGCCCCTCTGCATGCAGGGGAATCCTCACCATAACAGGTTGTGTCAGAGCTTAAAGAGTCCTATTGATGGGGTTTCTAATAGACTCGTGAAAAAAGGCATGTGCACTGGCTGGGCTGCATTTAAATTCAAACTACAGGATACCAAATCAACCTCTCAACCAATTGAAACCCATAGAGTGAAAGACACGCTACCAAACTGATAGCTTTGTAGTAAGAATAGGCAAATGAATTAAATGGCAGTCTTGATCTGAAACAATGATACAACTACATTTATTTTTATTTTATTCTAAGGGTCCACCTGCACAAGAGTGAGGATTGTTCTGTTTCATATCAGTGGAAATGTTCTGTTTGAAAGACTGAAGAAATGTTTTGCTACATTTGCAGCATCAGCAACAAGTACTTCCTGTTCCTCAGTACAATATGGTTTATGAAGAATACAACGATCTGTTGTAGGTCCAATCATGTTTGTACATTCAGTTCAACGGCTCAGGATCAGAGTTACATAACAGGTCGGGATCCTGAGTCCCTAGAGAGAGAAAAGAGGGGAGACAAGCTGCCAGGCTCCAGACACATTTCAATGGACAAAAGGGGGACACTCGATCCTGCCAGTAGGTTTAGCAGTTTGTGTGTGTGTGTGTGTGTGTGTGTGTGTGTGTGTGTGTGTGTGTGTGTGTGTGTGTGTGTGTGTGTGTGTGTGTGTGTCACTTTCTCATTTCTAAAAAATGTTGCTTACTCAACCAAATCCTGCCGATACAACTTGTCATCTCAGTTCTTCTCCTACATGTACAGTCAAATGGAACTTCACATTTCCTCATTTTTAGGCCTTTTAACAGATGCTGGGAAAACCACAGATGCAGCGTTGGTGTGAGAGAAATCGCACACATGCTCAAACACACACTGACAACAACTCACACATTTACACCAGAGAAGGAAAGAAACAGCATGGCATCACAACAATACTGTCACTGGAAAGTGTGTGACTGCCCTGCTGACAATGACACATGTTGGCACAGCGCTTTAGGAGACTATCATAACTTCAGTCATTAACCCTGGTGACCTCTGTGAGTCAGGGGGGGGGGGAGTATGAAATGTAGATCATGGGATGTGAGAGTGAATGTGATGCATGTGAGTTTGTGCACCTGGTGGAGTCAATCTCTGGTAGATGATGTTCAAAATCACATCACTGTGATCCTCCAGGTCTACCTTGAGTGGTAGCAGAGAACGGGGGAAGGGAAAATGTACTAAATCTGGAAAACAGATCAATATGATTTGCCTTGTGTGGACAATAATTCAAGGACAATTGATAACATATTAAAAAGAACATTTAATGCTTATTTTCAGACACATATTAGTATGTTGTGCCTCTACTGTGACATGTTTACATGAAGTCTTTTTCTCATACTGCCTGTGCTGCAGAACCTCTTTTCCCCCTCTGTCTGAAACCAAATAGCATAAAAGGGCTCCTTTAAAAGTTGATCAGAAATCATGAATTAGAAAAGAATATATATATAAGAAAATATTGGTTTTACTATGGGGAACTCAAACCGGGAGCACATTGCATAACATTTTCTTGCACTTTTAATAGTACTTGCTAGTGAAATGCATTTGTAAAATAAAAAAATTATTACCAGCAACTTACTTTACCACAGCAGAGAGTCAGATGACTTGGTGATATTTGATATTTTTCCCCTAGCACTCAAATGTCAGCACCTTTGTTTGGTGTACAAATCAAGAATTGCAAACATTTGTGACTTGCAGCTTTGATTGAATGACGTAGATCACCCACACATTAGCAAAGGTCAGCCCACTTCAGAGAAAAAACAACACCAATCTATCAACAGCATGTACGCAGAAGCCACAGAGAAACAAACCTCCCCACTGTATCTGGAGTTCGGTCATGGAGCGGAGAGTGGGTTCGTTGCTTTCCACTCAGTCCGTCTGAGAAAAACAATGCCGTCCTTTTGTCTATAAGGACAAAAGCGAGGTCACTCTCTGTCCCCTTAGACAACCTCCCCTTGTCACCGTTTCACTGTATTTGCATCATGGTGGGTTATGTCACAACTCCACAACTTCTTAAAATAATACTTCTTTATAGTAGGCCCAAACTCTCAAATGTAGGGACACACTTATGTGAGCAATGCAGCAACTATGCAACATTTAATAGTCTTTATCCTCTATGTTGTATATTTTGAGTTATGTGCGGTGGCCAGGTAAACACACTACGACAGCCCAAAACACTTTCAATTGGATAAATAGGGTGCACTTTAAAAAATATATTGCAAATATTAAATGAAAGTTGAAACAAATCCTTCTATATCCACAGAAATGATATCAAGCCTGCATTCATGATACACAATCATGTAACAGATGGTGGACGAAATGCCCATCTTGCAACCATTATATTATATATTATTTTTGTATTATATTCAGTGCAACCAGGCTTATCGTTTTTACTAACTGTACATACTTTCCCTTAAAAGCTGCTTGTGCCTGCCGAAACCAGGGATCGAACCAGGGACCTTTAGATCTTCAGTCTAACGCTCTCCCAACTGAGCTATTTCGGCACCTGTCTTCAAATGTTACCGGTGAAATTAGTGTGAGGCCGTTTGCCGTTTCCACTATAAATTATTTCTCTTCCTCTTCATGACTCCAGTATAATGCAAACTCAGCGATTTTCTGGAGAGTGTTTCATAAAGCTTAACCTTTGACCCTGTTCTCTCTGCAGTTTGTTAGGCATTTTAAACCTACTTTACACTCACAATCGACTCTTAAAATTAAATACAAAACCAACACATTTAGATTACTTACTACTACTTACTATTGCATTCCATCATTGCATGGAAATGATTCCATTACAATTGCAACTTTAACAATGACCAAATCTATGAACAATATTATTAAAGGTGGAGCTAAGTCCATATGGTCAACAACTCAATTACTTAGAGCTCAACCTGCTATGTAAGTCGGACAAAGGGGTGGAAGTTATGCAAGCCTCCAAAGCAATGCCAGGTTGAGCGGGACGTCAGTGAGAGCTTCTTGGAAGTGGAACTAGAATGAATGGGGTTTTGATTAATTAAAGCAAAAACATCCTCTCCCTGCGACCATGCATCCGTCCGTCCGGCTGTCTGCCACCTGCACATTTCATTCACCTACCTCATTAAATTGGCTCAGAGCTTGCCTGGCACCTTCACGCATTCTTTGTAGTCCTCCGAGAGCAGTGGGAACAAAGCCACCAGGAAACCAACCCGCACCAGTGGAAAACACACAATTCAAAGGGAGAGGGAGCTGAGGAGATCTTATGTAACCTAGAGCACAGGATGGTACATGGCAACAAATGAGAAAGCAGAATCACATCACATAATGTCACATTAATGAAGTTCATACTGGAATCACTGGACATCCTTATCCAGGTATCCAGCCAGCTAAACACTCAATCCAATACTCTCACACACACACACACACACACACACACACACACACACACACACACACACACACACACACACACACACACACACACACACACACACACACACACACACACACACGTTTCTTAATGACACCATTAAAACACCTGTTAGTGTTCCTACAGTTGATCATGGTAGAAAGTAGAACCAAGTCAAGAGCTCCTACGTGTTCCTTATTTAAAAAACCCATCCTTAACGGCCCGTCCACACTACAGCTTCGACAGCTTCAAAAACGGTTTCCAACGCGTCTGCCCATTCACTTTGAATGGGGTGACGTCACGTTGCCTAGCTTTTCGCCGAACTGAATTGTGGGTAGCAGAGCGGAGCTTTCCTGGCGTTTCAGGCTGCAAAAGTTGAACAATGTTGATTGATTGATTGATTGATTGAAAAGTTTATTAACAGCTTGTATATTGGGTACAGTACAGTACAGCTCAAAACATACAATTGTTAAGGGGATGCAGACCAGAGAAAGACTTTCGTCTTGTTTACATCAGGGTCCCCCATTTCCAATTCATCATATATGTTCAACTTCTGAAGCCGGAGACGCCGG